>NW_015636888.1:0-1556 GCF_001515625.1 Sinocyclocheilus rhinocerous
CAAGCACTGTTGGTTCAGTGGTAGAATTCTCGCCTGCCACGCGGGGGACCCGGGTCGGATTCCTGGCCAATGCAAGAACAGCCTCCTTTTAAGTAAGGTGTGTGTGGTTCTTATTTGAGGGAGCTCCAGCTGCATTTCCTACCTTGCGAATCTCATTGAGGCAGTCAAGCATATTCAATATATAACATATACATATCTAAACCTAGCCAAGAAAAAGTGTGTTTTTCAGGATGCTGCACTTTACAGATAATTAGTGGAAGCACTTTAGACAATGCTTTTTCATGCTTGTTCAATGAATTGCAAGCAATTACTGCTCATGGAAATCTGAAGAATTCCTGAAGGCAATAACACTTTACAGGCGGCAGGCAAGAAAGGTCAGGGTTAAAAGAACTAATGACAGTAAACTGACCTGTCTGTTGTCACTGAAAAACACCAGAAGAAATATGTCCAGTCTTACGGCTGACCTGCATGAAAGTGGGATAAACTGCAATGTCAGTATTGTAAGATCCCTAAGACAGCGCTACAGGGGCACAGATGGACCGCTGATCGTCATGGCAGTGTCAAACAGCATGTAACCCTGTGTCCCCCACACCCCAGATGTGTTTGAGAACATGCAAGTGCCTTGGTGGAAGAGCAGGGTAACATCTCCCAGCAAGAACTGACAAATCTGGTGCAGTCCAGGAGGATGAGATGCACTGTAGTTCTTAAGGAAGCTGGTGGCTACAGAAGATAACGACTCTGACTTTTGACATTGACCTCCCCCCTCCTCCCCTCTGTTCAGAGACTCATTAGTCCATTTCTTTTCATCAAATGCCTATGAAACTTGTTCAGTTTTTCTCTTCCTAGACTTGCGCATGTCCTCAAGTCAATCAGGCATTGGTGGTTCAGTGGTAGAATTCTCGCCTGCCATGCGGGAGACAGTGGTAGAATTCTCGCCTGCCACGCAGGCGACTCGGGTCCGATTCCCGGCCATTTCAAAAACGGCCTCCATTTAAGTAAGATGTGTGTGGTTCTTATTTGAGGGAGCTCCAGCTGCATTTCCTACCTTGCGCATCTCCTCAAGCCAGTCAAGCATTGGTGGTTCAGTGGTAGAATTCTCGCCTGCCACACAGGAGACCGGGGTCTGATTCCTGGCCATTGCAAAAACGGTCTCCTTTTAAGTAAGATGCGTGTGGTTCTTATTTGAGGGAGCTCCAGCTGCATTTCCTACCTTGCGCATCTCCTCAAGCCAGTCAAGCACTGTTGGTTCAGTGGTAGAATTCTCGCCTGCCACGCGGGAGACCCGGGTCCGATTCCCGGCCAATGCAAGAACAGCCTCCTTTTAAGTAAGGTGTGTGTGGTTCTTATTTGAGGGAGCTCCAGCTGCATCTCATATGGCTTGTTAACTGAGGGGTGTTACAGAGTATTTGTTAAATATAACTAAAAATATATATATTGTGTGTCTGATTGGTCCAGACGCTACATATAACATGTACACATCTAAACTTATCCAAGAAAAAGTGTGTATTAAGGGATGCTGCATTTTACAGATAATTAATGGAAGCACTTTAGACAAT
>NW_015636889.1:0-6885 GCF_001515625.1 Sinocyclocheilus rhinocerous
ACGTCACTGTTTATAACACGTCATGGGGCATAAATTAAGAGTATATCCACTTCTCCAGGCACCACTACACCACTGGGCGGAACCATTCGAATATTCATTATTATGGTGAATGACGTTAAGTTGACCTTTCCAATATGGCGTACGGCTTACATATAGTAGCCCATAGAGTCGCTAATGAGGCATCTTCGTATACATATCTGTAGATGCAAAGTCCTGGATTAACTTAAAGTGGCAGGGAAAATGGGTTCTTTTCACAGAGGTCAGTCAAAAATCTGTAACAAATGTGAGTTTAATCAAAACACAAAATTACAAAATCCAGTTGGTTCTTATATCCTATGATATTACACTTGTAAATCCTTTAACTCGTGTTTCCTTAAACGTTTAAACACAAGTTTTATCCATAAATGGCAGCAAGATGGTAAGAAAACTGTTTCTCGCTTATTTCCCTGCCCGCACCTATTCAACAGAACAGAACCAAAATTATGCATCAGAAACATAAGACATAAAACATATACATAGGAAATATCAAAATTGCCTCTAAAGAAAGTTACAGAAATTATACTTTAAGTCATTACTTGCAAATCAACCCTCTAAGCAAACAGTTATAATATACAAATTATTGACATATTAAATTGGCTCTTACAATATCTATGCCTGCAACCTTTAGCCAAAAAAAGTGTAATGGCTAATGCTAACTCTGCGGCTTTGGCGGTACGCAGGGAAGGAGACCAGAGGCCGTTTTTTTTTTATGGACGTCAATGGAGGAGAGGCTTCACTACGCTGAATAAACACATTTTGTGAGAAAATAGCTTATTTCATGAATAGACAACCTGTTTGCTAATCTTCAACATGTTTTACACTAAACAATACTTTCGTTGGTAACAATATGTAGATTTTACCTTAATAAAAATTTTATTTTTTAAGAGAAGGCAGAGGAATGTCGTGACTGTTACGGAGTAATCAGAACATGAGACATGCGGATCCATGTGCAAGGCTTTATTTCAAAAGGCGTGGTCATGAAACGGGCAAGGGTCAGATAACGTGACAGGTACAACAAAGGCAAAGCAAAGAATATTCCTAGGGCAGGCGAGGGTCTTCGATCGACGAACAATATCCAGAGGGCTTGACAAGAGGGGTAATCCGATAACATGAGCAAAAGTCCAGGCAAGGTGAAACAAAGTCCAAACGACAAGACGAGAGAAATCTAAGGCAGGCAGATAATCAGGCAACACAACGAGACTAGACTAGAACTAGGAACTAATACAAGACTTGGAAAAGGGCTCCGTAACATTGCTATCACTAACGTAGCGATATGAGCAAACAATACTCGGCGATGAGAAGGATCTGAGTGGGTGTTTTATAGGCGATCTCTCGAACGGAGGAGCAGGCACAGGATTCGTGACAGTGACAGGTAAAACTTAAAGGGTTAGTTGGGTTAGTTCAGCTACTGATGAGACACTGCGAATGTTGAGCAAGAGCTGGAAACACTACAAAGGTTGATAGTCCTCCCTTCCCTCCTGAGAGGGTAGAGTCATCAGGCCCAAAAAGCTCCAGGAACAGAGGAAAACATGATGAAGTCACGTACACAGGTCTCCAGAGCCTTTGAGGACAGGAGGCAGAATTGGAGCTGATGTGGAGGCACAAGGATCAACCATGAGAGAAAGTGGCCTGTGGACCTGTATACTATGTTTGAAACAACTTGTGAAACAGGCTGCTACGGGTCACTGACTAAACTAATGAGATGTTCTATTTAATACTAGACAGTCTGTTGTATTCCTTGTTTCAGGGAATATCGTATTATATCAACATGTTTTGGTGCAGTGGTTCAGAATTATCGTCCATTGGCCAGTAAAGTAGTTGATAGAATGTTGTCAACCATTGTACTGTAAAACCCACAAAAACCAAAACTGTGAAATAAATTAAATAAATGTAAACGACAAGGATAATTTGATGAATAGTATATTTCCTGTTATAGTCTTGTGACTGTACTGCCCAGTTTGTGTGTTTTAAATCACAGCACTAGCGGCCGCTGTTTCTTTCTTGAGCTCTTTATTTTTTAACAGTCTTGTCTTTTTTGGAAAGTCATTTTAAAAACAGGAAGCGCTTTACACAAGCGTTCAACAAGACGCGTTTAGGAAAGTAGCTGTAGTATTTACAGCAGTGTTAGCCTTATACCTGTCTGATAAAGTACTTAGCATCTGGTGGGAATTTGTAACGTACTTACAACGTGTTTTTTTTTAATGTTCTGTCAATGAAGAGTTGAATATTATATTCTCGGTATGAGTTTAGAGGTGGCTTGCTTGTCATTTCGCCAGCCGTACGCTACTCTTGTGTTGAATGGGGTGAAGACTATAGAGAGCCGCTGGCGGCCCCTGTTGTCAGAGCGGAGGAACTGCACGCTAGCGGTTCACATCGCTCAGAAGAGCTGGGAGGGAGAGGACTGGAGACTCGTCCTCACTGAAAGGCTGGGAATGACAACCGTGCAAACGGAGCAACTGCTGGAGTCTGGAGAAAGGTTCGGCCGTGGTGTTATAGCAGGTGAAATATACATTGATTTGTTAATAATTTTAATGTTTGTATAATATAAAGATTTATTATGTGCATAATTTAAATAAATTATTATATATATATATGGGTCAAAGACGAAAAAGGGTTTAAGCATAAAAACAATAAGTGTAGTACTGCTTTAAATTGTTGTTTAATTTAATTGCAATTTTGTTTTGTTTTTCTGAGCAAAAAAATAACATCATCAGGGCTGTAGAGTGCGACATATATGTCGCACGTGCTACGAAAAAACTGGTCTGTGCGATGAATAAATTTACCACTGTAGCACGCGTGCGATACAGTTTTGCATGTTCATAACACAGCCGCTTAATAGTGTGAAGTGATTTCTTGTGCTTGTTTGTGTGTGTGAGATTGATTATACTTGGTAGTTAGGGGTGTGCGATATGACGATTTTTGATCATGGACGATTAAAATGTCTCCACGATCTGCTTTTGAAGAAATATCGTTGTATCGTGCTACAGCGTGCATTCTATCAGCTGCAGTTCTGGTGCCTCCCTCCGTCTCAATATAATGTACAACGACACATGCATTCACATCAGTGTTAGCTCAGCGGTAGAGTTACTCTCACGGGACACTGCACTTATGCGCAATCACAAAACTACATTATTTCCATCTGCTTTAAAGCAATACCTGTTAAACATTTAATTCACGTGCTGCTCTGCATGCGCTTTTTCTGAGCGCACACTGAGAGCCTGTCAAAAAGTGCCTGATTATTTGACTAAGTTGTCTTTCGCGTTTGATTGATTTAGCTTCTAATACTGTCAAAAACACACAAGGATTACATATAAACACAGTTGGTTATGCCTGAAATGAAAGTAAACAGTTGAGAGACAAACGTGTGAAGCTCTTAAAGGGACAGTAGCTACTAAACATGCTGCCGACTGTCATTAAAGGGATAGTTCATCCCCAAAAAATAATTTCTGTCATTATTTACTCACTCACATTTTGACCCAAACCTGTATTAATTTCTTTCTTGTGCTGAACACAAAAGAAGATATTTTGAAGAATGTGAGTAACCAAACAGTAGCTGGTCCACACTGACTTTTACAGTAGGAAAAAAATACCATGGAAGTTACTGTGGACCAGCAACTGCTTGGTTACGCACATTCTTCAAAATATCATCTTTTGTGTTCAGCATAAGAAAGAAATTAATACAGGTTTAAAACAACTTGAGTAAATGATGGTATAAAAATGAAACACTATTGAAAGACAGATGACAGAATTTTCATTTTTGGTGAACTATTCTTTTAATGTTAATAAAACAACAAAACACAGAAAAAAATCACTCACTGCTCTTGACTGATGAACTTATCATCAGTCAGTTGCTTTTAAAAAAGTATAATTGATGTATATAGTGTATATAATGTTTTATTTTAATATTTGTTCATTCAATTTCTTGAATGCTACTGCTAAATGCTGTACCTGAAAAATAAGTGTTGTGCCGAATCTCCCCTCGCATGACATCAATCGATGCCGCCAGTTGCGAAAAACATTAGACATTAGACGGCATAATACATTGCAATTTGTGTATTTGTCTTTGATCATGTATTTAATTAAACTCGTATGATTTACAACTTGGACTGTCTAGCTGTGCTTTTATCGTTTACATTTACATTTAGATATTTAGCAGACGCTTTTATCCAAAGCGACTTACAAACAAGGACAATGGAAGCAATCAAAATCAACAAAAGAGCAATGATATACAAGTGCTATAATTTGTGTGTTTTTAATACAGTAAAAACAAAACAGTGTTTTTTTTTTAAACATTACACTACAGTATTTTTTTGTAATAAAACAATGGTTTAGTTTCATAAGGGTAGCCAACACCTAAATCTGAACATCATTATTAAAGGAATGCAGACAAATTTGTCATTGGACTTTACTGCCTGCACATTTTCTCTATTGTAATATTGTAATATTCCTTACCATGAAACAGGATTGTGTTTGTTAGGGAGCAGAACAAGTTCAGCAGTTTTGTTAAATCTCCCTAAATGACTCTGCCCTTATGATGATAACACTGAAAAGCTGTGTCCTGAAGACCTTGTGCTTATAGTTTTACATTGAGCATATCAATAGAATACCATATGAATTCAGCAGGGCTGCCAAAATCATACTCCCCTATATTAAATGCTTATTATTGAATCTAACTTTTTGTGCTTTTTGCAGGTATTTTACAGGATGAGATGTGTCACCAGCATGAGTTTTATGGGTCTCTGACTGCCATTGTGGAGAATGGTTTGCTATATCGGGGCTCAATTTTTTTTGCTAACCTAAACAAATGGCCAGTGAAATCAGAAAAAAGTACTAGGATAACTGCCAGACAACTTAAGGCCCATTCACACTGATCCAACTCCAGCTAACTCCAAAAAGCTCCAACACATTTGTTGGATCGAACCTCAGTATCAGATTGGGAAGACACATTTCCACTGGTCCATAATCTTTCTGCTTACTAGCAAACCTCATACATTGCCATCCTGAGATTCAGGCCAGAGCAACCATAAAACTCCCAAGGACATCCAGTTGTGGCATGAAATTGACTGGTCATGCATGAGCATTGACACTTCTGACTCCTTCTCCACTGCAGCAAGGCCAAGCCTTTCAATTCGAAGTTTTTGCCATCACCAGTGACGTGACTGCATGGAACGTGAATATTATTAACCAAACCGCTTTTTAATGTATATTGTCAGCGTGTTCTTGTTAACTGCCTATGATTTAACACATCAGTTTATCAGATGTTTAACAAATTGTTATTCTATTATTGTTTAAATTAGACATCAGGTCTTCAACCTATTACATATCAGAGAACATTCTGCCATACATAAGTCACTTGTATTTTCAATACTTTCAGTACTCCATCTTTACCATCCATTAGCATTGCAGTACTCTTTAGCAGTTTCATTGTATAGTAGTATTTGTATTAGTAGTATTGTAGTAGTATTATGTTTTGTTAATAAAATCGTTTTTTATTACAACTGTCTTCCCTATGTTGGTAATATAGTAAGTTACCCAGAACCAGGTGATGTCATCCCTGTAATTGAAATGCCTTTTCTTATTGTATAATTCTTTTGAATCATTTTGTATTGTTAAGGTTAAGTTCCTTAGCTGGTTCCCCCCCCCAGATTCTGGCAGGGAGTCAGAATTCGGCACAACACCGGCGCGTTTGTTGACCCAAGATGGTTAAATAGTAGCGCGACACTCATTTGCTGGTAATAATGCCGTTTTAAATACGTTTTACCTGTCATGACATTCCTCTGCCTTCTCTTAAAAAATAACATTTTTATCAATGTAAAATCTACATATAGTTACCAACGAAAGTATTGTTTAGTGTAAAACATGTTGAAGATTAGCAAACAGGTTGTCTATTCATTTCGTTTCCTCACAAAAGCTGTTTATTCAGCGTAGTGAAGCCTCTCCTCCATTGACATCCATTCAAAAAAATGGCCTTTGGTGTCCTTCCCTATGTACCGCCAAAGCCGGCAGCCTTAGCATTAGCCATTATGCTTTTTTTGGCTAAAGGTTGCAGGCATAGATATGTATATGTAGATGCCTCATTAGCGACTCTATGGGCCGCTATACGTAAGCCGTCCCCCATATTGGAAAGGTCAACTTGACGTCATTCACCATAATAATGAATATTCAAAATGACCGGTACAATCGGTACAATCAACACACCGGTACAAACCGGTACAATCAACACACGATTTTTAGAATTTTTTTGGAAAAAAAAATTCAGGTCAAAATGACCCGAGGGACGGATGTTAAACAAGTTCTCTATAAAACAAACAAAACAATGCAAATTAAAAAACACTTTATACAGACACTTCATATTTTATAATGGTATTTGATGATTTGTAAGGATTTTAACAGTATACTTTCAAAAAATATTTGCAATTGGTTGTAAAGGCTTTTTGATGGATGTTTGGCCTGAGTTCTCGTTGTACTGAAATACAGTTTTGGCCAGCAGGCATCACCAGCGTGACAGTGAATCATTTTGCGAAGGAACTGGTTCAATTGATTCAAAGCTTCGGAAAGGTTCGTTTCTCCAGGGGTCTCATTTATAAATGTTGCGTAGGCACAAAATGGGTTATAAAGTCCCTAAATGCATATTTCCCCTATTTGAAGATTGTCCCAGATTACCCAAAGCATGCTGTCCTACATTCTCAATCATATTTGATAATGTGGGACAGCAAAAAAATGTTTGAAAGAAAAAAAATTAAAACACATTTTATAAGTAAATGCGTTTTTGTACCAGATTGTTATTTGTGGGTGTGGGTCACAAAGTAGAGTAATAGTGTAATCTATTAACTACACATAAAAACC
>NW_015636889.1:6964-7374 GCF_001515625.1 Sinocyclocheilus rhinocerous
CAAAGAACATTTTCACTTCAGTCTAGCCAGAGTTCAGGCACTCTCAAAAACTCCCATTTAAATCACTGAAGCTGTTTACACTGTGAAATTAATATCTTACTTACATTCGTACTCACATCTGCACAGTCAGCGAGCAAGTGAACAAAACGCCGCGTTTCAGCAATGACTCATCTGAACGTCTCTGATTAGCCATTGCATTCATAAACTCAACAGACTCGTGTGTGATTGGTTATGCAGCGCTGTACAAACTCTGTCTCTGGCTCAGTGCCAGGCCAAAGGGCCAACGCAGATTTGAATAGCAGCTGATGCTGTGCCGCACTAAACGATCTAATCACACCGGTGTGATTAGATCGTTTAGTGCGGCACAGCATCAGCTGCTATTCAAATCTGCGTTCGCGCTTTGGCTGGCA
>NW_015636889.1:9776-11127 GCF_001515625.1 Sinocyclocheilus rhinocerous
TTTGGGTTACGAGTCCGACTCTCTAACCATTAGGCCACGACTTTCCAAAGTGTCCCAGATTACCCGAATTCACCCTACTATGGACTGTCTACAACAGTAAAAGAACCAAAACACCAGAAGACATAGAGCAAATAAATATAACAAACAATAGGGTAAAAAATGACAAACTATTTCCATGTTTTCCACCTTTTTTATGTACGAAAATCACGCTTTCTTTCTCCCGTTCTCTCCCACAGACGCACACAAAGTGCAGACACGCACTCGCGCACACAGAAACTTGTCATCAGCGCTGCCCCGCTAATTTGTCAGTAAAATAGTTTCGCAGCTGAAAGGCTACATGACATTTCTCAGTAGCGAGGTTCTTGAAGCAGTTCAACTTAAAGATTCGCTATTAGTAGACGCTGCTGCTGAACACTGCTGAGAGACGCACAGACGCAGGTATTCACACGCGCTTAATCTCTCTCTCTCTCTAATAACTGCATTAGCCTGCATATCAATGGCCCAAACCTCTGTTATTAGCTCTAAAATTACGTTTTGGAATTTGCAACGGAAGGTTTATCTTAAAATAAATAATCTTCTGAACAATATCTTGAGGTGTGGTTGTGACACCAGGCCGTTAAAATGATTAGAGAAATAATGCACTCCCGAAGTGGTAATGTGGCCACGACGCTGGAGCCTATTAATGGAACGGTCTTTCTCCATTCTCAAACAAATTAAGACATTTGATTTTTATTGACTGAATGCAAGCGCTTATTGCAATAGAAAACACTGTAATGGTTTCCACTGATTACGAAATATTTTTGTTTGCTGTTACTGTACAACCACAGCTGCATGTATTGATGTTGTGTGAAGGCATCTCCACAACATTATGAAAAATACCACTGTATTTGAAGGATACAACTTGAAGTAAATGGTAATTTGCATGTTTCTTTTTTAAAATAGGGCGGGTCAAACGATTCTTACACTGCAATAAATATAGGCTAAAAATAGCTAAAGGATGTTCACCTTATCAGCAAAACTGCATATATTAAATTTGATTTGAATTGTTTAAAACAACTGAAATACTATTTGGCCAGTGGAAAATAATGAGATCAGCTCTATTCTAAAATATGTATCTGAGAACTATTTTAAACCGTTTTTGATTTTGATATAGGCTATTTATGCTAAAACATAACAAGGATACTGGATGATTTTTAGCAATACAAATTGTGTATGGCACAAATGGCATTTATAGTCCGCATCTCATATGTGACCCTGGAGCACAAAAGAAGTCTTAAGTCGCTGGGGTATATTTGTAGCAATAGCCAACAATACATTGTATGGGTCAAAATTATTGATTTTTCTTTTATGC
>NW_015636889.1:11158-16061 GCF_001515625.1 Sinocyclocheilus rhinocerous
ATTTGGACAACTTTAAAGGTGATTTTCTCAATATTTTGATTTTTTTTGCACCCTCAGATTCCAAATTTTCAAATAGTCATATCTCGGCCAAATATTGTTCTATCCTAACAAAGCTTATTTATTCAGCTTTCAGATGATGTATAAATCTCAATTTCGAAAAATTGACCCTTATGACTGGTTTTGAAAGTGAAAGTGAAATGAAAGTGACATGTGGACAAGTATGGTGACCAGTGTTGGGCAAGTTACTTCTAAAATGTAATACATTATATATTACTAGTTACTGTCTTTTGAAAGTAATTAGTTCCTTTACAATATTACTGTCTCTGAATTGTAATGCGTTACACTACCTTTGAGTTACTTTTGAGTTACTTTTGAGTTATTTTCACCAAAATATCCACAGAAGTATTATAAAATGCCTAAATGTAGTTTATTGCTGCTCATTCTACACCCAGTGGAGGGTAATGTGGTAGGTCTATATAGCATAAAATATGAAATCATATTTAGATACCGGTATATACAGGTGCATCTCAATAAATTAGAATGTCGTGGAAAAGTTCATTTATTTCAGTAATTACTTTTTGTTAACATGCTTGGATACAGCACTCTGTGAACAGCCAGCTTCTTTGGCAATGAATGTTTGTGGCTTACCCTCCTTGTGAAGGGTGTCAATGTTTGTCTTCTGGACAACTGTCAGATCAGTAGTCTTCCCCATGATTGTGTAGCCTAGCGAATCAAACTGAGAGACCATTTTGAAGGCTCAGGAAACCTTTGCAGGTGTTTTGAGTTGATTAGCTGATTGTCATGTCACCATATTCTAATTTGTTGGTGGGTTTTTGTTAAATGTGAGCCAAAATCATCACAATTAAAAGAACCAAAGACTTAAACTACTTCAGTCTGTGTGCATTGAACTTATTTAATACACGAGTTTCACAATTTGAGTTGAATTACTGAAATAAATTAACTTTTCCACGACATTCTAATTTATTGAGATGCACCTGTATATAAGATATTTATTTATTTTTGGATGAGAAAATTAGCATATTATGATGATTTCTGTATGACCACTTGACATTGAAGACTGGAGTAATGGCTGCTGAAAATTCAGCTTTGTCATCAGGAATAAATTACTTTTTAAATTTACAATAGAAAACAGTTATTTTAAGTTGTGATGATATTTCACAATGTTACTGTTTTTACTGTATTTTTAATCAAATAAATGCAGAGACAATGCAAAAACCCCAAACTTTGCATATAAAAATACATCTGTGCCACATTTCAGGCCAGTGTTGTACTCAACAATAGATTTATTCATTTGTGGAAAATGTCCTAAAATATGTGAAATGTTAATATTGTTTGTGATAATAATAACCAGCATGATGTTACTGGAATTGCAGTGAAGTCTCCAGTAGGTTAGAACTGACAGTATGCTGCCATCTTTAAAGGGATATAGAGTCTTTTACATATTCCTTGGGATATGTAAAAAAAAAAAAAAAAAAAAAAATTTGAGATGCACCTGTATATAAGATATTTATTTATTTTTGGATGAGAAAATTAGCATATTATGATGATTTCTGTATGACCACTTGACATTGAAGACTGGAGTAATGGCTGCTGAAAATTCAGCTTTGTCATCAGGAATAAATTACTTTTTAAATTTACAATAGAAAACAGTTATTTTAAGTTGTGATGATATTTCACAATGTTACTGTTTTTACTGTATTTTTAATCAAATAAATGCAGAGACAATGCAAAAACCCCAAACTTTGCATATAAAAATACATCTGTGCCACATTTCAGGCCAGTGTTGTACTCAACAATAGATTTATTCATTTGTGGAAAATGTCCTAAAATATGTGAAATGTTAATATTGTTTGTGATAATAATAACCAGCATGATGTTACTGGAATTGCAGTGAAGTCTCCAGTAGGTTAGAACTGACAGTATGCTGCCATCTTTAAAGGGATATAGAGTCTTTTACATATTCCTTGGGATATGTAAAAAAAAAACAAAAAAAAAAAAAAAAAACTTTCTCTGACCTTAATCCTGTATTTCAAAAAGTACAATGGTTGGGAGACTTGAGTCTGAGATGATAAACTTTTTGGGGTTACGGTCGTTCGGGATAATTTATCTCAATTTAACAGCTTATTGACTTCAAACCCAAAAACTGCCACTAGTGTAGGAGTCCTTTGAGGATTACTGAAAAACGTGTCACCCTCACATTTTCACTCCATTTCACAGAGAGACACAAGATGCACATAGTACAATCCGTCCAGCCTCCTTGAACGTCTGGAGCCGGAGTGACAAGTGCACGTGACTCAGAGTCAAATACTTGAATGTCTCATTCAGGTCATGCCAGACTAGCCATGAAGTAGAATCCAAATCAAAGTCCAATGGTAATTTTAAGTCCATTTTTGTTAAGTTAATGTTTGCACTCTGTCTTTTGCAGTTTTTTTTTTTTTTTTGCAATATGATTAAACAGAGTAACAGACGTCGACATGACAGAACTATGCAGCTTCTGGTCAGCCATGGCCAGACAGGCCCAAGGCTACAAACTATGATTCTGCAGGCACGAGTTTGGCAGAAGCAATTGTTATTGACTTTTCGTCAGAAGCTGACATTTTTATTTCTATCTATATCATTCACGGTGACCATGATTTCACCAAGTACAGCATGTTCCTGGATCAACATCCTTGTTGATCCTGGAACAACATTCCAATTAACCAATCAGAATTGAGAGATAACTTTTCAGGAAATGTCAGTTTTAGTCTTACGATCAGGGTTAGGTGCTTCTACACCCTTGTTAATCAGCTATCATTTCACACTGTTTTTAGGAATAAATTATGGGTAGGGTTAGGTTTAGGGGTAGGGATTGGGTTTAGTCTATATTTTTGGACAGTAATGTTGATCCAGGATCAAAAAAAGATGTTGATCCAGGAACATGTCTTACTTGGCAAAATCACAGCGACCATCATTCACTCAGGCACCAGAGGCGGTTCGTTCTTCATCCCAAATAACCAATCAAATGCTAGAAGGAAATGCTGGGGAGACGTTTCTGTGTCAATATGAAGAGATGAAAGTATCTTATGTCATGATTCATGAATATGGCAAGACCATATTCATGTCCTCTGCCCTTTGCATGTTTGTTTATTAAATATTTTGGCAAAACTTGATTCATACTTTTAGCTGCAATTAAGAGTTTATTAGCCCCAGCTCTTCTTAATACTTTTTTTTCTCTCGATATTTATCCCTCTTATTAGTCTAAAAAACGGCACCCACCCCTGGACCTTCAATCAAATTTGACTCACATTGAAAACTATTCAAAATCCACAAGTTTGATGAGACAGGTCTAAGCGTGAAGGGGGGAAAAAACTAAAACGTTTTTATCTCATCTCAAAGTGTAACGTAATCGATTTTTGTTTATTGAGATTTGATGAATTAAAATAATTGGACCCTTTTTGTATTTCATTTTAAACGCTTTTTGGCATTTCATAATCTTATAACAGCTTCTGCAGTCATATCCTTTAGTCCATTAGTAACCCTACGATAGAATGTTTGTGTAAGGAAATTAATATTTGAAAATCTTAAATATTTTTGGGTAATAGATATATTTATCTATTCCCCAATATATCTACTGTATATATTTATCTAAATAGATAATTTGATTAATAGATTTGCAAAATATTAAAAGCTGCACAACGTGTTGAATTTTCTAGTTTGTATTATTATATGAAGATGACAATCGAAGAATTAAATCTAATTTAATTAAATATAAATTAAAGAAGAATTAACACTTCAGAAATGGTATGAATTTTTGGCAGGAATGAAAAGAAAGCAGTAAAGGGTAGAAGTACACTCTTTTCATTGGATTGTCAACAACATACCAATTGTTCTGCTGACAAAAACGCCATAAAACAATTTTTATTCATCAAAACAAGTTTTGGAAATCACCTGTGATCGATTACTTGTGCATGCCATCTATCCATTATAGCCTCATTTCATTTGTGTAAAATTCAAAATGACATCTGACTGAGGTCTACCACAGATTTCCCCCCAAAATCAGCATAGAAAATGTGAATTGTATGGCTGTATAATCAAAGGTTTATAACAATGAGCAATTGTGTAATTTTTATTACTTATTGTTAATGTTAATAAAAATACAGTTTTTCATTGTTTGCTCATGTTAGTTCACAGTGCATTAACTAATATTAATAGATACAACATTTGATTTTTAAAACTACATTATTAAATGTTGGAATTAACATAAACTGCGGTTATTAAATGCTGTAGAAGTGTTGTTCATTATTAGTTCATAATGTAGTTAAATAATGTCTGCAAATTAAACCTTATTGTAAAGTGTTACCATTTGAATAAATCTTAGAGCTCTAAATTTGCAGTAATTGCTTTTACGTAAGACAACATCAATAATAGCATAAAATATTTTTAAAACAGAAAAACATGCAAAGATTTAATTTCAATTGTCTTATGGAAGATATTTAGTTTGCAGCATCTGAACATTTTTTTGCCAAAAGACAGGAAATTATGGGGTCACATGGATCAGACATCTTCAGTGTTAAACAGTTCGTTATAATAGGCCAATAGGCCGTTATAATATCATCACAAGCATTTCAATGAGGGCTGTGAGGGGGTGCGCCCATGTGATGCCACTAAGTGAAGCAGAAAAAAGCCTAGTGGGAAAAAAATTAATTAATGTTTAACAAAACACTCCTAATAATTCACTTACCGCACACACCTCTCTACTTATTCATGGGATGGGATAATGGTTAAATTACATTGCTGCAGAACAGCAATCATGCTTTTGTTCCTTTGAATTTATTATTTAAAGTAGTTTATTATTAAAGTAATTTATGCTCCATTGCGTGCAACTTCTAGGAATTTCTAATGA
>NW_015636889.1:16733-17180 GCF_001515625.1 Sinocyclocheilus rhinocerous
GAAAAACATGCAAAGATTTAATTTCAATTGTCTTATGGAAGATATTTAGTTTGCAGCATCTGAACATTTTTTTGCCAAAAGACAGGAAATTATGGGGTCACATGGATCAGACATCTTCAGTGTTAAACAGTTCGTTATAATAGGCCAATAGGCCGTTATAATATCATCACAAGCATTTCAATGAGGGCTGTGAGGGGGTGCGCCCATGTGATGCCACTAAGTGAAGCAGAAAAAAGCCTAGTGGGAAAAAAATTAATTAATGTTTAACAAAACACTCCTAATAATTCACTTACCGCACACACCTCTCTACTTATTCATGGGATGGGATAATGGTTAAATTACATTGCTGCAGAACAGCAATCATGCTTTTGTTCCTTTGAATTTATTATTTAAAGTAGTTTATTATTTAAAGTAATTTATGCTCCATTGCGTGCAACTTCTAGGAAT
>NW_015636889.1:17267-33084 GCF_001515625.1 Sinocyclocheilus rhinocerous
ACACACACCCATCCACACACACACACACACAGTTTTTTGTTTTGTTTTTTCGAGACAGATTGTGCTAATTTAAATAATAAGTATACACTAATAGCCATTTCCCTTTTGAAACAAGAAAACAAATCAGTAACTGGTACATTACTCCTGTTGACTAAGCAAGAACCTTTTATACACTAAAACAACGAACAACTATTAGATGTTCAAATACGAGCAACATATACTGCTAATACCTTTTTGGCAACAACTTGAGCTTGAAATCCTTGTTTGATCTAAAATAAAAAATAAAAAAAACTTCAGCAGACAGCACAGCAAATGCTTTGTGTCTGGGCTATATTTTATAACGTTGTCAAAACTAACTAGAGGCATTTGTCAAACTCACTCCATTATTATCATTCTGGTCAAAATAACATAACAAATGTTTTAAAGCAATAGTTCACCCAAAATGAAAATATGCTGAAAATGTACTCACCCCTCAGCCCATCCAAGACGTAGATGAATGTGTTTCTTCATAACAGATTTGGAGAAATATAGCATTGCATCACTTGCTCATCAATGGATCCTCTGCAGTGAATGGGTGCCGTCAGAATGAGAGTTCAAACAGCTGATAAAAACATCACAATAATCCACAAGTAATCTACACGGCTCGAGTCCATCAATTAATGTCTTGAAAGTGAAAATCTGTGTGTTTGTAAGAATCAATTCCATCAATAAAGCGTGCGTTTTTTTTTGTTTTTTTTTACTTCAAAACTTTGCTCTGAGCAATCTACAATATTGCTTCCTCCAGTGAAAAAAAAGTTGTCTCGTCTGAATCAGGAGAGAAATGTAAAAAAAATCAAGCACCATTTACAAGTGAAAATGGTCCAATACAGTTCTAAACAAACATGTTGGTGGATTATGGACTCATATTTTGACCAGAAGCAACGGTTTAAGTTAAAACATTGTGATGTTTTTATCACCTGTTTGGACGGCACCCATTCACTGCAGAGGATCAGTTGGTGGGCAAGCTAAATTTCTCCAAACTCATCATACATCTTAGATCACCTTAAAGTGAATAAATAAAGCACAATCTCCAAGGCAATTATGCTTTACTGGAAACATGCAAAAAGAAGGGACTAAATCATTCAGTAATGAAATATGTTTCTCATGCTGCTTCCACATTGCCTCACAACAATGCCTAAAATACCCGTATATCATTATATTTCATGAGGTATGGACTGTTCCATTTTATTTTCATGGATTATGGGTTCCTTACAATGGTGTCAACTCAACAAGCACTTGTATTGTGTCAAGGTTGTAGGTGTAATGTCAAGTATGGGTTTTTCTGTATGTTGTTATGAAACACTATGGTCATAATAATAATATACAGCTGTGATCATAGCAGCAGGATATTTTCACTCCAGCGCTAGGGCATCTATGTTCTTCTGCCTGCACTTAGTAAATAGGGGTAGCAGATGCTGGGTACTCATTGCATTTAAATTGATTTAACACACCCATGGTCAATGTTCCCTCTAATTTGTGTTCTTGCTGAGCAAAACCTGGTTTTATTGGGCAGATCCTTTAGACACCTGAGCAGAAACACCCCATGTACCAGAATTATATAATGCAGAACAGTTTTTTAAAGGCCCCTTCCATTCTATTTTAAAGCAGTTCAGCCAAGCCATCAGTAAACTATTATTGAAAGTTTAATACACATCTGAGTGATTTTGAGAATGTGAAGTTGATGGGGGGAAAATAAATAAATAAATTGACTAAACATTCATGTACAAAATTATTAACCCCACCATGAGACAGATTTTGTAGAGAATCTGAAAGTAAATGAATGAAGTTTTTGAAACACAAAAGTGTTGTAATTTCATTAACTGGGGGGAAAAAAATGCATTGCATCAGCTTCAGCTTCAGTAGATTTGGATGTATCCTTTGGGATGATTTTTCTGCTGCAAAAGTCCAGTGATCGTCAGCTTCAGTCTCTGCACCGAAGGCATCACAATATTTGCCGAAATGGCCTGATACTTTAAATAATCCATGATGCCCCCCATAACGAGACTGGTCCACCTCCATGTTTGGACATGGGGAAGGTGGTCCTTTTTTTCCCCAAGGCATACTGCTGATCCATGGGTCCAAAAAGTTCCAGTTTGGTCACATCACTTCATAGGACATTCTTCCAGAACTCCACAGGTCTATCCAAATTAATTTGAGCATATTCAAGTTGTCCTTTTATGTTCTTGGTCAATAGTGGCATTCGACAAAATATCTTGAAGGCCATGCTCAATTCTTTGACAGTTAATCAAGGGGTTTTCTCAGTTGCTCTGGTCAAACAATGTAATCCCTTGATGAATAAAAGTATTTAAATTTCTTAAAGAAATATATATTCCTGACCCCAATGAACAGTAGTGTACAGTCTATAATATATCATGCTCATTCAGTTAGCGCAATAAATCTTTTTTTTTTCACATATTTTTCAGTCAATTTTTCTTACAGTTTTTTTTTCTGTCTATGCAGGAGCAACATCAAAGCACAGTGTTGGTGTGTTTATGAGAGACAGAAAGAAAGTTCAGAGAATGGAGATGGAGGTGTGGTGTCTGGATCTTTGCCTGGGTTGTGTGAATTTTGCAAAAAAACAAACAAACAAAAAAAAAGTATCTACAGAGTTACAACTGTTCACATTTGGTTTACCTGAGAGTGAGAGAAAGACAAAGAATGATGAAAATAGACAGATGACACAGAGTAAGTCGAAAGAGTTTGGAGCAAACTATAGCGGTTCGTCTGTAGAATCAGTTTTGTGAACTCATTACAACAATATGTGAATGAAGCGGTAGGATAAAAAAATAAAAATAAAAAAATAAAAAGTTAAAATGCAGAGATGGATGTCAGATCCAACACTTTTATCTCTAACATACACATGTCAAATGGTGTCACTCAAAAGGCAGGAATCCCGGCACAAAAAAACTGAACCGATGGGACTTCCATTACAGCTATTTTCAGTTCCATTTGGTGTAGCATAATAGTGTGATGCATTGCTGTGCTATCCAACTATGCTGCCTTATGGTTAAGATATGGCTTGGTTATTTGTCATTTCGTCTCAGTACTGACAAGATGATAAATGTTGTATGTAGTGCTCTTTTGGGCCTGTGACGTAAACATCACAGGTTTGGTTCAAGATAGAAGTGACCTGTGAAATAAGCCACTTCAATAAGGCACTTAAGTCCAGATTGCACCAGGTTTGTATAACTATTTGTACCACTTTGTGTTTCAGTTTGCTTAACCTTGTCTCAGCCTCAGACGGCCTGCTCATGGACCGCTCACAGACCATCTGATACATATTACACATAAGGCTGCCGATAAGGGGCCAAGTCAGGCTTAAGGGAGCCTGTGATGACGGTTTGGACTGGGCCCAAGAACTGCCATCCTGATTACATAAAAAACATGGCAAGCAAAACCCCAAGCTAAAATCTGTTTGGCTGGCTTCTATGTAATTTCAATGAGTCAGAATATTACAATTTAAAATAACTTTTTGTAAACTATTGTAATGTTTTTTAAAATGTTTTTTTTTTCTTCCATTGATGGTAAAGCTGAATGTTTAGCAACCATGCCTTTTTCAGGATTCTTTGATAAAGAGGAAGTTCTAAAGAATAGCTTTTATTGGAAATAGACATATTTTGTAACATTATAAATGTCTTTTTTATTAGTCCACCAGTAAATAAAGTCCTGTTTACACAGTCATCAAAGCACAGTGTTGGTGTGTTTATGAGAGACAGAGAAAGAAAGTTCAGAGAATGGAGATGGAGGTGTGGTGTCTGGATCTTTGTCTGGGTTGTGTGAATTTTGCAAAAAAACAAACAAACAAAAAAAAAGTATCTACAGAGTTACAACTGTTCACATTTGGTTTACCTGAGAGTGAGAGAAAGACAAAGAATGATGAAAATAGACAGATGACACAGAGTAAGTCGAAAGAGTTTGGAGCAAACTATAGCGGTTCGTCTGTAGAATCAGTTTTGTGAACTCATTACAACAATATGTGAATGAAGCGGTAGGATAAAAAAATAAAAATAAATAAATAAAAAGTTAAAATGCAGAGATGGATGTCAGATCCAACACTTTTATCTCTAACATACACATGTCAAATGGTGTCACTCAAAAGGCAGGAATCCCGGCACAAAAAAACTGAACCGATGGGACTTCCATTACAGCTATTTTCAGTTCCATTTGGTGTAGCATAATAGTGTGATGCATTGCTGTGCTATCCAACTATGCTGCCTTATAGTTAAGATATGGCTTGGTTATTTGTCATTTCGTCTCAGTACTGACAAGATGATAAATGTTGTATGTAGTGCTCTTTTGGGCCTGTGACGTAAACATCACAGGTTTGGTTCAAGATAGAAGTGACCTGTGAAATAAGCCACTTCAATAAGGCACTTAAGTCCAGATTGCACCAGGTTTGTATAACTATTTGTACCACTTTGTGTTTCAGTTTGCTTAACCTTGTCTCAGCCTCAGACGGCCTGCTCATGGACCGCTCACAGACCATCTGATACATATTACACATAAGGCTGCCGATAAGGGGCCAAGTCAGGCTTAAGGGAGCCTGTGATGACGGTTTTGTACTGGGCCCAAGAACTGCCATCCTGATTACATAAAAAACATGGCAAGCAAAACCCCAAGCTAAAATCTGTTTGGCTGGCTTCTATGTAATTTCAATGAGTCAGAATATTACAATTTAAAATAACTTTTTGTAAACTATTGTAATGTTTTTTAAAATGTTTTTTTTTTCTTCCATTGATGGTAAAGCTGAATGTTTAGCAACCATGCCTTTTTCAGGATTCTTTGATAAAGAGGAAGTTCTAAAGAATAGCTTTTATTGGAAATAGACATATTTTGTAACATTATAAATGTCTTTTTTATTAGTCCACCAGTAAATAAAGTCCTGTTTACACAGTAACAGACTGCTGAAATTAGTGTTTGAGGAGCAACTACTCACTGAATTTGACAAAGTTTGTGGGGTTCATGGCATCAAATCTTTAATATATATATATAAGTAACTCACAAATAAATATGATATATTTAAGTATAAATGTGTCATGAAAGAATATACACATTTTACTTTGATAAACAAAAATTCTGACTAAAGCCCCGTTCACACTGCCAGCGACAAAGCGACATGCTACCATTCATTTTCAATGGAGAGCTGGCGACTTCCGGCGACACGAGCGACAGTGACCGTTGGCGACAGAATGTGGGCGTGTCAAGCGATGCGAGTCAAGCGACAAAAGTTAAGAATTGTTTAACTTTATGCAAATGAACAGCGTATTTCGCGAGCGACAACGTTACTTAGTTACTTTTTATGGACAGTAATGCGTTATGTTTCTTTTTAAAGCGTTACAGGGCTTGCTTGTTTGTTTTTAAAATAAAAAGTTCGATTTTTGGCAAATATAAAAGCCTTTTCACACCAAAAGTGAAATGAATAAGCCTCAGGCTGAAGGGAAAGTAAATTTACGTCCGTACAGTAGAATGCAGAAGAAGACATTTCAACACACTTCAGCAATAAAAAAAGACATACAAATGTTTGTCTAGAGTAATTTTTGCTTATTAGTACGGTTGAACTGGATCATCAAAGGTCAGAAGCAAAGACATTGGTTAATAAAATGGGATTAAATACATAAAGGATATTTGTGTTGTTTAACATTTAATAATGGCAGGTTTGCATCATATTCTGAGTTGCTTTATAAATGTTTGTCTAGAGTAATTTTTGCTTATTAGTTTGGTTGAACTGGATCATCGAAGGTCAGAAGCAAAGACATTGGTTAATAGAATGGGATTAAATACATAAAGGATATTTGTGTTGTTTAAGATTTAATTATTGCAGGTTTGCGTCATATTCTGAGTTGCGTTATATTTATTAATTTTGAGGAATACTGAATCTGTGAGGGGTTTTTTTGTGAGTGAGATGAATTAATGCATATTCATATTTATTTTAGAACTACAGTAACATCTTCTGATTTCTCTCAACATGGGGACAGGAGAGCTGTCAATCAATAAATTGGAAAAAAAAGTAACTTGTGTTACTTATTTGAAAAAGTAACTCAGATATTCTCTTGTAAATTAAAAAGTAATGCGTTACTTTACTCGTTACTTGAAAAAAAGTAATCTGATTACGTAACTCGCACTACTTGTAATGCGTTACCCCCAACACTGGTAACCACATACATGGATATAAAAAATTATGCGTAGAAAAGAAACTGTTGGCTGTCTAAGTGAGTTTGATTCCTACATTGAGTTGTTAATTACATGATGCAGTGAGCAGTTTAGCACCGGTTAATGATTTAATGCAGGAGCACTGTTGTAGTTTATATAACAACACTCTCCAACAGCAGAATGGTACCTTTATTTCTTTCAAGTCTAATTCCTAGTCATAATAGAATGATATCTTAGTTTTACCGGCAATATACAGTTTGTGATTGCATTTTATATGTCCAGATATGTCCAGACGTGCAGTCTACCAATAACATTAGAGCAACAGCAGTAGGAATGCCCACAAGCGTCTTCACAGCACAGAGTCTAGCGACATACAGCGAAAAAGTCGCTGGCAGTGTGAACGGGGCTAAAAGACTGCTATGATATATATTATTGGAATCAGCTGCCGCTAATATTCTGGTATCATCAATTTTGTTTTTTGGCCTTAAACATGTTAAAGAGTAAAGTGGTTGCTCTCTCAGGTGGCACATTTCTGTCTAAATTAGTAGTTGTAAGTAAATCAATTTCATGTCAAACTATGTGAGACTAAATTTAAAGGAATTGTTTGTTTGATCATGTCATTCAAAAACGTATGGCTTTATTTCTTCTGTGGAACGAAAGATATTCTAAAGAATGTTTCAACTGTTTTTGTCCGTACAATAAATTGCATTTGATGTTTGGTCATGTGAGAACGGTTTGACTTAGTTGACATGATTTGAGGTTTGTGTCGCCATATTTGATGTAGTCTTTGAATGTGTGCACTGATCAGTGTTTTGATTTGATTTGAGATTATACTTTGACCTGTTCATCTTGTCATTTCAGAACATACAAGTAGTATAGATTAATTTCACACTACCCTTTATGTCTCTTGAAGCTTGAACAAACCCATTGACTTTATTCATGAAACATTCTTCAAAATGTTCAGGTTTGGATCGACAGGGTGAGTAAATAATGACAGAATTTTCTTTTTTGACTGAACTTTTACACACAGTTACAAAGTGGTAGCAATAATAAAACCGCAATTGCTTACAATATTTATCTAAAAGATACCAAAGAGATTCACGTGAGAATCAAAAGTGTCTTTCCATGGATTGCATTTTCTTGTTTCTAACTCAGTGATGCTAGATTTTAGCACATTTTCTGCCGCCTCTCATGACTAATGCTTGTCTTTGTGTG
Source organism: Sinocyclocheilus rhinocerous (assembly GCF_001515625.1). NCBI lineage: Eukaryota > Metazoa > Chordata > Actinopteri > Cypriniformes > Cyprinidae > Sinocyclocheilus > Sinocyclocheilus rhinocerous. The sequence goes on from NW_015636889.1 coordinate 24,672, forward strand.
AAGATCAGTCCTTAAGTGAAATCTTCCAACTCCGCAAACATGTGAAGAGCCTGAAGCTAGAAAATGTAGCCTGAACCTGAGCTATACCATTTATGAAAAAGATACAAGGTAAATCTCATCCATTTTGACCTTCAGGGAATTTATCCATTTCACTTTAGAAAATATGGTGCTGCAGGCTAATGTGGTACGACACAAAGAGAAACAAGAAAGATGAGACACATATAGGCAGATATAAGGTTTTGTGTGGTTAAAAGGCCAAATATCCCACAGTTGTGTGGTGACAACTGACATTCAGTCCACTTACCCTTACCAAAAAGTAGTATACTTCAAGTTTATTTTAGTAAGTATACTTAAGTAAAGTTCAAGTATATTTTTAAGTATACTTTATGTAGTAAGTATACAAATATCAGTGTACTAGTAGTATACTTGTAAGTGTACTATTTCAATACTCCTTGGGACTAAATTGGCCCACTTTCTAATATATAAAAGTATACTTTTAAGTATAACAGTAGTAAACTTTGAGTACACAACTAGTTTAAATCTATGTTTTTAGTTTGTACTGCAACTATACTAAAAGTGAACTTATAGGTATACTGATAGTTTACTAATTAAATACTTGTAGTAGCATTTTTAGTACACTTTGAAGTATAGTCTAAGTAAACTACTAGTTTAGTAGTTCTATACTGCAAGTATACTCGTAAGTTTTCTTTAAGTGAACTTTACATCATACTTTAAGTATACTACTACGTCCCTATTTAGGTATTAATTTGTATATATTTTGTTACATGAATATCTGAACATACAAAACATCAAAAGAACAGGGTATCTGCTTGTAAACAAAAACATTTTATTCTAGCTTCATGCATTCTTTTTTTAAACACTTGAATGTAGATAAGTTTCATAAATAAAAAATAAAGAAATAAACAACATTTTGAACAAAAAGCTGAAAAAAGACTATGAATTGGATTCAGAATGATAATCAAAACGTAGATAAAGTCGATCAACACCCCAAAGCTTGACAGTCATTATTACCTCTTCATTGGTCGACATTTTATTCCATAATGTTACATAGTTTTGATACTGTTTTATGTCTGATGATCGTGTTAGAATACATGTGGAAGCATCTGTTGTTTCGGTTTCTTCTTCACTTGTGTTTTTTGGAAATTCTGTACAGAAGATGTGTACTAGCGCCCCCTACAGTATAACAATGAAAACACGGATTCTAGGAGCACAATTATAGCTAAAATATATTTAGACTTTTTCTAAGTATAAGTCAAGTATACTTAAATGTCATTTTAAGTATATTTCTGAGAAGTACATAAAGCCCATTTCTGAGAAGTACATACAAAGTAGACTAAAAGTATACTTTCCTATTTTTAGTTTAAAAGAAGTATACTAATAGCACACTTGAATAAACTTCTTTTTCGTAAGGGTACTTAGGTGGTTTTAGGTTTATAGTGGGTAGAAAAGGATTTACCTGGGCTTTAGCACAGAGACATTATCATTTTTAAATTTTTTAGACAGTATAAATGGGTCTTTACGCATTGAAATGTATAGCTTCCTTTATATTTTAGGAAGGGTGTCATGCTGTCAGATTTGGGAAAACTTTCTCTTTGTGGAAAAGAGCTGCATAAAAATGTCTACTTTGTGAATAGATTTAAATGGAATGTGGATGAATAAATAATGACACAATTTTCTGTCTTGGGTCAGCAATTCCTTTAAGAACCTTAAACTTTCAAAAGGCATCCTTTCTAGCAAACAAAAATAATGTTTCCATGTGGGAATCCGTGCATTTAACCTGGAGGCAAAACTCAACCTACAAAATTTCCTGACGTAAACAGTTAAACCTCCACAGGTTCAATGAAATGACTTGACATCTGCTGTAAACAAAGTCTACAGAAACTGCTGTTCCACTAGAGGAATTTTAGCTTTGGCTTTTCTATGGGGTTCAGATGAATGGGGTTTTTATTTCCAAGATACGCTATAATGACGAATCTCTGCTCCAGGGAAAGACTGACAGAATGAGAGGAAAGTGACAAGCCATGTGAGAGAACATCATCACAAAGGCTTCCCATCTCTCATCCATCAGTAGCCCACCTGTTCGTGCTGGTTTATATCCTTCAGTCACTCATTTTTGTGTCTCGTTCTCTTTTTCTCCTGCCTTTCAAGAAGGACCTGGCCTTGTTACCGAGACTCATCCTTTTCAGATCCCAATCTCTGTCCCTGCAGAAATCCAATTCCCTGCCTCTCTGACCTCCCATTCTCTACATTTCCTCTTTCAACATTTGCAGCAAAACATCCCAACCAATCACGGTTTTGTTTGCCTCTATTATGACGTAATCGTCCCTCCATCTTCACTCTGGGTAAATATGCACATATATTAGAATGCATTGCCTCCATGTACTCTAGACCTTCCAGAGTTTATTTTTATAATATGCACCGCTGGCTGCCATAAGGCACAAACCCTATCATTTATTGAGTGTGCTGATATTTGGTGGGATCTGTTCTGCTTGTTGAGGGCTGACTATCTGAGCTTCACTGGTTACATAACAACTAGATTGTAGGTGTCCTGGCTGAAAATGAATCATAGCCTATTGAACCATCCTGGAGGACCTTGGATAGCATCCTCCAATCCTCCACAGGACCTAATGATCACTACAACACAGATATCTTATCTTACCACATTATGTCCAAATACACTGTAAATGTGTTTAGGGCACTATCAGGACAGCAATTTCCCTTAGCTGACAGAGCTTAAAAAGGTTAAAAAAAGAAAAAGTAGTAGAAAAATGACACTTGAAAATATCACGTGCTCACGTTAAACCGGACTCAGTTGATGTAATTGCTGAGTAACTCTTCACTCGGATCATAAAGCAGTGGCTCCCTCTCATTAAGCACCTGTCAGGCGCTCCGCGGCGCGCAGCTCCCACGCAGTAGATGAATCTCTCGCGCTCTCATCAGAAGGATTGAACCACAGCAGTCGCGCGCAGCTCCGAGCACCGACGTTCCGGGACGCGCACATTTCCATCAGTTGTAGGGAATTCTTTATCCAGGGAAGTCGTGCTGAAGCGAAGACTTCCTCTTTGGAATCACTACGCGTAAGTAGCCTACTTAAGACAAATTACCAAATAAGGTGTTGACCACCTGTTTGTTGAGGTGTATTTGTGTCTTGTGAAGGCTATTGGAAATACTGTTTTGGAGTGTGTATGAGTGTTTCTGTGTGTGATACAGACAGATGGAAATGTGTAGGTATTTTTATGATTTATTGACTATTTTTGTATTTATTTATAATTATTATTTATATTGATTAAGTGCAGACAGACATAACCCTCATCTTAACTTGGATAGTGTGCTAAAAATGTGTGTGTGTGTGTGTGTGTGTGTGTGTAGACCGAGCACAACCATTTATATGGAGATCATCTAAAATTTGCATAGATTTACTATTCAGTTAACCCAAATTTTCATTTAAATATACCTGTACTCTTCAATAAAGTCTTATGCAGTAAATGAAAATGTCTTGCTCTAACCAAAACAGACAATGAAAGCACAGTACCGTATAAGCACAAGGATCCATAATCCCAAATGGATTTGGTCCAAAAGAACCCAGAATATGATGTATGATGATAATGAATTATTTAGCATCTATCTATCTATCTATCTATCTATATCTATTCAGTAGCTGATCTTGCGAAATACCCTCTAGACCCATTTCAGTTATTATAAATTATTATATGTAATTGTTAGCAATTGTTTTGCTCACATTTGTATCCATTAAGATGAAATTTTTTCATTATTTGATATAGGTCTATTTATAAATATTGTATTATTGATTATCTATTTTAAATTATTATTTATATTGATTAAGTGCAGACAGATGTTACCCTCATCTTACTAACTTGAATATTGGGCTAAAAATGTGTATGGGATGCCATATGGGTTGCCCTAGCCTAGAATATATAAATATGTATTTTCTGCTAAATGTGGCTTTAGAAACTATTAAACTGGCACTGAGTACTTTTACTTTTATCAGATATTTAATCAAATAAATACTATGTTCATCCTTTTTTGTTAAAATTTTAAATAAATAAATAAAATTTAATTAAATTATGTATTAAAATAGGTAAGGTAAAGTTAAGGTACGTATGCGATTGTAAGTATTTTGTGGGACCCTACAAGTCTGACATTTTATCAGTAGGAAAAGGAAATATATAATAAAAACCAGCTGGTGTATTCCTAACACCAGGGGAACGCTTGCAGATCAGGCAGGGGAAAATACTCCCCCAGAAAACAATAAAGATGTAGTATAGAGACAGACTGCATGATTCATCATCACGTCTTTGAAAATATAAAAATCAACGGGGATGATGCTGTTTTGGTGGTCCCCGTGAAGTTATTTCAGCGATACACAGTGACTCTCTGTGATATAAAAAAAAAATTATAATAAAAAACAGCTCTGGGGCTGAATGCATGATAGATTGTAATGTTATTTCAGAGCTTTTTTTTCCTTTCTTTTTTTTTTTTAATACAAAGACCTATATCTTTTTTTTTTTTTTTTAATACAAAGACCTATATCTGTATCATACAAGAATACAAATTATGATTGCTAATTTGTCTCAGACGTTTGTTTTTAGGTTTTGAAGATGATTAAAGAGCCTGATTTATGCTGTGCATATTAATAGTCTAAGTGCCATCCTTATCTTTGCCTGTCCTGACCCTTTGGCCTATAGCCAGATGCCCTGCGTTGTCTCATATTTTATTCAGGGCCAGTCAGGTACATTTTGTTCCTTATACTTCAGCCATTTGTATGTGCATACAGGGCCAATTGTAAAAGATATTGATTGCAATTTGCCTGACTGTTCAAAAATAAAGAGTTTCAAAAGATGATAAAGATGTAATCACAAAAACAGAATGATACTTTAACTGACTGTTCAAAACAAAGAGTTCCAAAAGATGATGATGATACTAAAGATACTGATTGCTATTTGTGTGACTGTTCAAAATAGTTTAAAAAGATTTTTTTTTTTAAGTATAAAATAATATAATATAATCTAATATAAAGAAATATCCCTTCAAGGAAAAGATGTCCATTTAAGGTAGTTTTCTTTATATGACTAAGCATGGCACCTTACAGCTGGTGGTGGAGTGATACTGCAGGTACCTACAAAATGTCAAACAGATATTCACAGGGCTGATAAATTGAGGTATGATGGTAGGTATCATTCTGACCACGTATCACTGATTTTTGATTTCTGATTAGTAGAACACCAACTCCTCTCGCTTGCTTCCTGAAGATATCAACCACCAGCAGACACTGTATTGGCACGACATGATTGACATTTAGTTCTCATTAATTCTCTGAATGCACACCCAATGGAGATTCAATTACTGGATGAAGAATAGAGTTTAGATAGTGTGACTGCGTGCATGTAGTGGGATATGAAATATCCCGTGAACCAAGCAAACAGTGAAAGTAAAACAAAATGAAATTCCTTCTAAGATGCGAAATAATTGCTCGGATCTCTTATGGGGTGCTTTTGGTGTGCAAATACACGAGTTTGAATAAAGGGGATTTGTTTACTTTTATTTATTTCATTTGTCATGAGATGATATCTTCTAATATTGCATTAAGTATGTGGAGATGTATAATGAAATATTTAATTGCTTTGGTGTGTCTGTTTTATTATTTGTCTTCATCGTAATGAATATGTTACAGATAGTTGGCCTGGGCCGTTTTGATGCACTTTGATGTGCTTTGAACCCAGAATATGTAAATTTGCTTGGACATTTAGGCTGCAAATCTATGTAACATAAACATCTGAATACCTAATGAATGGGCTCTGATTTTTTCCCACAAAAATCCACTGACCATGAACTGATCTAACCACAACTTAACATCAACAAATCTTATTTAGCACCTCACACACTCCAGTTAATTGGACGTCATTGAGAACCAGCAGCTACGCAAATTAAGGTAATTACATCTGCTTTGTTCCTGAAGGTGAAGGACAAGACTGTGTTTGATGCACTTCCAGCTCATTTCAGAAGAGTGCGTCGTTGTTGATTGAGACCATGTGGTCAGATAGCCCGTAATGATCTTGTGATCGTACCCATAAAGATTTTAGTGTTCAGAAGCATTCCATCTGTTGACTTCCATCTGAACCAAGACAATATGACACCTGTAAATGACCCAGGTGGCCCTATGTGTACAAACGTTCACACCATGGTTTCATTTAGCAGGTTTTACAGACAGTCCCAATGGTTTGAAGTTAAAATGCCTTAATGATCAATTTGTTTCTTACAAACATGCAGTGATTCAAGACATTAATCGATGGACTGGAGTTGTGTAGATTACTTGTGGATTATTGTTATGTTTTTATCAGCTGTTTTGACTCTCATTCTGACGGCACCCATTCAGTGGATCCATTTGTTAACAAGAGATGTAATGCTAAATTTCACATTTGGATGAATTATTCCTTTAAAGGAATATCACTGTTATACCAGGCTGACTCGAGCCTGAAGTGCCATCACCAGTCCAACTCAAGGCTTTTTGGCACAGCCAGTGCTGAACGTTTGAGAAGGACAGATCTTCAGTTATTCTGCATCTGGTGATATCTCTCCATGACAGTCTGTTGTTGTTTGCTCTCTGAAAAAGAGATTGCAAAAAAATCGCACAACCTCTTGAGACGTGTTGCATAAGATTTATGTAGCCTACTCCAAGGCACAGTTCTTTATTTTGGTAAAAAAATGAGTAAGTCCTGAGTGAAATTCCAACTTCCAGATGGTTACATCAGACCTGTGGATGAATCAAACTTAATGTGTAAACTTTTCTTAGTGGTAAATTGGAATTCACTATAGATACTTCAAAATGATGCTAATTAATTTTTTTATGCTGGGTCCATTTTATTGTGAATAATTCATCGCTGCATGCAATTCAAAAGAGCAAAAAAAAAATGTTTATGTAATCTTTAATCTAAATGTCTTCCTCTAAAATGACTTTGCTTTTCTATTCACGTCAATGGGAAGAGCCAAAAGTGCTAGTTTACACTCCCCTTTAACCAACCTGGTTATTACTAGCTGCAACCATGACATTAAACTAGTGCAGCACATGACTGCGAGAAGTTGGGTTTTAGTTGTTTCTGTCCCAAAACCCTGTTCCCTACTCTGATGTTAAATGTTTCCAGTGTCTTCCTCTTTCCTGTCCCGGTTAACATGTTTGTAGTCCCTTGTTGTTGATTAGTCATCATTGTTCCCAAGTGTTTCTTGTTAGCTGTAGGGGACTCATTGAGTATTCTGGACTCAGTACACCCAAAACTAGTTGTGGGCCTGCTGGCTTGAATTTTTGCGGCTAATTTTCATTTTTGGGTGAACTAACCCTTTAACATGTATTTAATGTGGTGTCCTCTCATTAATTGGGCAGACTGGCAGATCGACCGCTATGCATTCATAAAAATAGGGCATGATGTACTTTATTAATATGAAGGAATTTTCTTTTTTTTACTGTTATTCTCTGTATTTTGAATTTTTCACTTAATTGCATTGTGTATTAGGGTTAAAGAGAATGTCCATAAAAGTAATGGATAATTTCCTTGCAGAAGTCACCTTTACTGAACAGTAGGTTCAGCCTGCTTAGGGTTAGATGTAGGTGTGGGCTTAGGTTTTAGGGATAGAGACAAGTAAGGTCCCAATAAGGCAGCATCCATTTATAGTTTTAATAAATATTCTCTGAATATGTTGTTATGGCATACTGTTTTATAATTTACTATAAATACAGTGATTTACAAATAGCATCTAGCACTATTTGCACTTAATGCAAATTGCATCTAACTACTACTTAGTACTACTTAGTACACTTATTGTAAATAATACACGTAGTGCAAACAGCCTCTGTCTAAATTATAGTATATCTCCCAGCCCCAATAGTCAGGCAGTCAGGTATTATCCGTGTGCATTATTATACTTTAAAAAGGGATAAGAAGTGGTGAGGTGCCAGCATGAAATCAAATTTGACCCTATATTTACTTTTTTTAATACACAGTTGCAGGTGTTATTGTGCATGATTCATTTGCTTCAGAATATTTTATCAGAATGTAATAACTTGCTCTGAAATGACTTTCCTTTTCAGCTGTTTTCATTAATCCCTTTTACTTTTCAGCCCCTCCTCTCCGACCACCTGGCTTCATTTTGATTTCAATAACAACCATTTCTCATGATCCAATCCAATCAAAAATGGATCAAATATAGTCTCACCCTACATTCTTTAAAGGTGAAATATGCTGCTGCTAAAAAGAACATTATTTTGTGCATTTGGTGTAATGAAATGTGTTTATGCGGTTTAAAGTTCAAAAAACACATTATTTTCCACATACTGTACATTATTGTTTCTCCTCTATGCCCCGCCTTTCTGAAACACGTT
>NW_015636889.1:33175-37524 GCF_001515625.1 Sinocyclocheilus rhinocerous
ACTTTACAGATCTTCTTTATGCACCAAGAGCTTGTAACACTACAAAGAGAAAGGAAAAATTGAAATCGCATCATATGACCCCTTTAAATTTCCTGTTTCACTTGGAAATATGCCACATGTTTTTGCATTAAATGTTAAAAACCTTCATTCAGAGCATCCACACTTGAAATACATTGAAAACAATACACCATATTTCATATCTTCTCTATCCAACCATCACTAACAGACAAAACATTTGTGAGACAAAATATTTGTTTGTTTTTGATTTCCTAATTTACACTAGGACCATGTGTCAAGGCTGATGAAGCCGTAGCAGCAGCAAAAACAGTGACAAATCTGCTGCACCATAGTGCTCAGTGAATTAACAAAGTAGGTCATTTGGGAGGGAACTGTGAGACATTCCAACGCTTATATATTCACTGAAACTTCTCGCAATTACCTTTGGTCTTTTGAGATTCTCTGAGGAGTGGAATTGCCATCTAGCAGGTAACCCAGGCAGGGATTTGAACGTCTTCAAGGCATATCACATATGCAAATATTTTAATAGAGTGTAAATCAAGAAATTATTTGTGTGAGATACACAGCCCCTATTGCCTGCACACCTAGAGTGGATCCTGTGATTTGTTTTCTTTAGCAGAATATGGCTTTTATCTTGTATATTATCTGTAGAGACATTTTCTGATATAAAAAATGTCTGATGTCTTGTTATACACACTCAAAAAATTAATGTTTGATATTACTGTGAGTGAAATGTCTTTAAATGCATGAAAGTAAAGAAAATTGGATAAAGATCAAAATTAAAGTGAATTTGTACATGGTTAAACAGTTGAAAACACACTGTAGTAGCTACATATTATTGCAAATCTGATATTCAGCTTAACCTACGCTTTGCTGTCTCCGTTGGCAGCACTTTAAAGCATTATAAGTGCATGAGGGTTGTTCCAAAAGGTAGGCAGCATAATTATACTGCCTCGTAAGATACCTTATTTTGGCCTGATTCCAAGGCAGCTTCACCTGCAATCCCAGAATGCATTATGAGGCCAGTAAAAACTAGTGGTCATGCTTAGCAGGGGAGTGTTTGCCAAAAGCATTGTTAGCTAACTATGGTCGCAATTAGTGCCATTGTTAGCATCATAGTTCACCTGTTTGGTGTTTCCTGAAACCATAGATCCAGTGAACATTCACAAATAGCATCGCAAAGTTATGAGCTTTGATGATACAAATGTTTGGTTTTGACCCAAAAATTAGGTGTGTGGACCCTGTTAAACTCGGGTTTAGAACTAAGTGTGAAAGCAACCATATCAAAGCGTTAGCTTAGCAACATGCTAATACCAGAGTCTATTGGAATTAATTTTGAATCGAGGCTTTTGTGTGTTGTGTAAGGAGCACTACCTGTATGATATATAACGTTGGTGCCTAGGAAGACCATTTTATAGGTGCTGACAGCAAGGCAGCTCACTAGTGATACGTTTTGGAACAGAGCCAGTGTTTATAGCCAATGCAATGTAAAGCTGTATTTATAGTGACAACACAGGTTTGAATCTTGAAAATATTAGAGGGCAGAGTGCTAATAGTGTTTAAACAGCCTGATTAGAACCAACAGTAAGAAGTGAGAGGTGTGGTTGGCAGGAGAAAATAGCTAGCTGGGATTGTCTTAATATGATCACACTGACTAGCATGGCTTGGCATTGACAGGGACAGGGTTGGCCATCTATTCCCAGCTTTATGAGCAGTCAGCGTGCTCACTGGTGTGCTTCCACTGCACTGTGAAAAATGAATCACCAAATTTGTGTGGAGCATATTAGATTGACAGGGCGGCGCCAACGTCTCTCAGTGTTATCAACATCTTACTGCCAAGCCAGATTACAGCTTCACCAGGAGTGACGCAAATAGTAAACATTTAAAAATGCTTTCATCTGGCTTGGCATGCATAAGCATAAATCCTATTCCCGCAAACAGAAAACTAAAAAGTGATAAGTACCTTTTAAGTAATGTACCCGGCATATTTTTAAACTTTGATGATACAAATGTTTGGTTTTGACCCAAAAATTAGGTGTGTGGACCCTGTTAAACTCGGGTTTGGGACTAAGTGTAAAAGCAACCATATCAAAGCGTTAGCTTAGCAACATGCTAATACCAGAGTCTATTGGAATTCATTTTGAATCGAGGCTTTTGTGTGTTGTGTAAGGAGCGCTACCTGTATGATATATAACGTTGGTGCCTAGGAAGACCATTTTATAGGTGCCGACAGCAAGGCAGCTCACTAGTGATACGTTTTGGAACAGAGCCAGTGTTTATAGCCAATGCAATATAAAGCTGTATTTATAGTGACAACACAGGTTTGAATCTTGAAAATATTAGAGGGCAGAGTGCTAATAGTGTTTAAACAGCCTGATTAGAACCAACAGTAAGAAGTGAGAAGTGTGGTTGGCAGGAGAAAATAGCTAGCTGGGATTGTCTTAATATGATCACACTGACTAGCATGGCTTGGCATTGACAGGGACAGGGTTGGCCATCTATTCCCAGCTTTATGAGCAGTCAGCGTGCTCACTGGTGTGCTTCCACTGCACTGTGAAAAATGAATCACCAAATTTGTGTGGAGCATATTAGATTGACAGGGCGGCGCCAACGTCTCTCAGTGTTATCAACATTTTACTGCCAGGCCAGATTACAGCTTCACCAGGAGTGACGCAAATAGTAAACATTTAAAAATGCTTTCATCTGGCTTGGCATGCATAAGCATAAATCCTATTCCCGCAAACAGAAAACTAAAAAGTGATAAGTACCTTTTAAGTAATGTACCCGGCATATTTTTAAACATGCCGTGCAATGCTCATATATACGCCTTGTGCTCATATGAGGTGACAAATTTGGACAAGGGGGCGAGCAAGCAAATCTTCCACCTTGAGAACTGCATAGCAAACTGAATCAAATAGACTGCTCGAGTTTACATTTGAAATGGATGTACCTCAAAAATGCTGGGGTGTTTCCTCAGCAATGGGCACTAGAGCACTTAATTATTTAATTTGCCCACTAACAATGTCCAACAGTGAATATCAAGAATTATGTCTTTTTTCTCAACTTTAGATTATGTATTGTGTTTAATGTCATTTTTAAAAAAAATTTGAAATAGGAAGGCCAATTCCTTTGTTGTGCTAAATGGTGCCACAAATGGGGGACAGTCTTAATGGACTAAATACTTTTCACACAATGAATGTTGCAATTATTATTATTATTATTATTTTTACAGTCTTGGTTTCGATTATAGTTTTAAATGTAATAATTCATATTTTTATTAGTTTAAGATTTCATAGTTTAAAGGTCCCCTGAAATGCTTACTGTGCGTTCACAAAATTTCAGCGTCAAAAATTGCTCTGGCCGCGCTGCCAACAACGCTGTAGAAAGATTCGTGGACGCTCTGACATAGATCGAATGCTTATCTAGTATTTAAAGGGGTCGCAAAGCAAACAAGCTTGTTGATCTTGTGCAGACTGACCACAAGGAGGGTAACGTTAAGTTAACCTCATTAAATATTGTTGTGGACGAAGTATTAAGATCCTCATAATGTATAAAGCACTAATACCACACTGTAAAAATACTCTGATACAAGTAAAAGTACTGCATTGAAAATGTTACTTAAGTATAATCAGGTATAAATTCGAAATTCAGCATTTCCATCACTCGGTTCTGATGCGATACTTCAAAATGCGCATAAAAGCAGGGTGATGGAAACCCAGCTATTGATACTAACACACAAAAAACTTTTGATTTCATGGGGACTTTAATATTAAATGTCTGGAACAAAGTTATAACAATAAAACAGATAGCCTATACGGTGGCCGAGAGAGCTGCAAATGAAAAACCACATGCAAATAGAAAAAAAAACACCTGCAAATTAAGAAAACATCTTCATTAATTTGACAGCACACGTGCTGCAAATGCTCACAACACAACCAAATAAAGAAACGCGCTGCAAAACAGAAATGCGCTGCAAATGCTCACAACACAATCAAATAAAGAAACGCACTGCAAATACTCACAACACAACCAAAAACAGAAATGTGCTGCAAATACGCACGGAGCAAATCAGAAATGTATTTTTGTTTATTTTAACATACTGCTCATACAATTCCTTGGCTTCTTCTTCTTCTTCTTTTTTTAATTATTAGCCTAAATAAGCTGACGAAATACACAATTACTTTAATTATTTAAATAAGCTGACGAAATACACAATTACTGTAACTGTGAAAGCATGTAAGCTGGCTAACTTACTTTACAACTTCCCTTACAAAAATTAACCATATGGTTTTTCTATTGAAATTAATTAATTAATAAATACATACATTATG
>NW_015636889.1:38693-44332 GCF_001515625.1 Sinocyclocheilus rhinocerous
GCCAACAACGCTGTAGAAAGATTCGTGGACGCTCTGACGTAGATCGAATGCTTATCTAGTATTTAAAGGGGTCGCAAAGCAAACACGCTTGTTGATCTTGTGCAGACTGACCACAAGGAGGGTAACGTTAAGTTAACCTCATTAATTTATTTAATGAGGTTATTTTTTTTTTTTAAAGTATTTTTTTTATTTGCAGGATTTATGACACATATCTGATACCAATTTTGTAATCATGTAAGTTTTAATCTTCTTTTTATTGTAGATAATATTAAAATGTCTTTAATTTTATGAATGATGAAGGCATGTTTCTATGTCAGTTTTACTATGATCTTATAAATAAAATCTGTTTTGAAATCTGTCTGCTAGACTCCTGTATAAAAATACACATGGGAAATACATTCAAAAAATACCCACTGAAATAATGAGGTTATATAACACAAATTCTCTGGAGTTGTGTCATGGTTTGACTGATTTACTTGTTGACTTGAGGCTTGTGTTGGTAGAAAACATGATTTTAATTTCACACTTCAGGCATCAATGTAAATCGCAGTCAGTGTGTGTGTGTGTGTGTGTCTGTGTGTGTGTGTGTGTGCGTTTAACAGAAATGAGTTTTGCTCTTGGTCATACTATTTCTTTATTCATCTCTTACAGGTCACAACCGTACTTGGATCACCATGGATCCTATCAATTGCTCAGCCGTGGATCTCTCTGATGTTCTGGCCAGCAGGATGAGTCCCAGTAAGATCCTCCTCTCCCTGACTCTCTCTATTCTGGCTGTGGCAACCACCGCCATCAACTCCATGGTCATCACTGCTATTCTGATCACCCGCAAACTCCACCAACCCGCCAACTACCTCATCTGCTCTCTAGCTGTGACAGACCTCCTAGTAGCTGTTCTAGTGATGCCTGTCAGCATTGTGTACATTGCAGAAGAGATGTGGGTTCTCGGTCCGATCGTGTGTCACCTGTGGTTGGGTGTGGATGTTACGTGCTGCACCTGCTCAATTTTACACTTAGCCGCCATTGCGCTTGATCGATACCGCGCCATTACCGATGCTGTGGCCTATTCCCAGAAACGCACGTATAAAAGAGCAATCATAACCATTTTTGCCCTGTGGACACTGTCTGTGCTGGTGTCTCTACCACCTTTAGTGTGGAGGAAATTCCCTGTAGAACACAAAGACAGGGAGAGGGAAGTCATGGACTGCTTGATCGAGCACGACCACGTGGCTTTCACTGTCTACTCCACTTTCGGAGCATTCTATATTCCACTGACCCTCATTTTGATTCTTTACTACAAGATCTACAAGGCTGCGGAGACGCTGCGTAACCGTCGAGGGAGCAGCCGATTAGTCAAACAGACAGTGAGCAACGTCATGCTTCCTGGACTGAGCTCTGATAAAGACATCGCCCTCAGTCCCGACACACTCTGCCCAGTCGAGAAGTCATTTTCCGATCCATCGACAGATGGGGAAAGGGTGCGTATTACTTCTTCATCAGGTGATCTCATCAAGGTCCGCAGGAACCCAGGGGCCAGAGAGAGACGGGCGGCTTTGACGTTAGGACTAATCCTGGGAGCCTTTGTGATTTGTTGGTTACCGTTCTTCCTGAAGGAGGTGATTGTGAATATTTGCCCGACCTGCAGCACTTCCGATGTGCTTGCAGATTTCCTCACCTGGCTTGGGTACCTCAATTCCCTCATCAATCCGCTAATATACACCATCTTTAACGAGGACTTTAAGAAAGCATTTAAAAGACTTCTTCCCCTCTGCTGCAGCAATATCCTGTGAAACTGACTGGGAGGGAAAGAAAAATATGTGGTTTGAGGTGACAAAACTTTGAATTGAAAGCTGCAAATTACATTGACAATCCTACTGTAAATTAGCGGACTTCTGCAAGAATTACACATCTTTCAGAGACATTTCATCGGTATATTGTTTATATAGTGCCTGTGAATAAATGACTGAATACATGTATAAAAAAAAACATTTGCTCCACTTAAAGATTTCAGTATTTTGAAATGGAGGATTTTATATAAAATAAAAAATTGTCTGGTGCACAAATGTTATGTAAATCAACTCCACCAAGGGGTTAAGGTTTGGCTGGTTAGCATGGTCCAGCAGCCTCTACTGATATCTATCGGAACTACAACATCTGGATCCCAAAATAATTTTTCTTCATTAACAGCCATTCAAAATGCCACCTTGGAATTATAAGGTTCTCATTCTGAGTGGTTTTGAGATATTGAGCTTCAAAGTTTTAGTTTTTCATATAGAAAAAAATGCAGGGGAACAAGTCTCTTTCATGCATGAAAATGACAGAGACCCTAAATGTATTCTAAATGTACAATATCAAAATCCTCTCAAATTTGTAAATGGGAATTTTTGGAACACGGGTCAAATGCAGATAGAACCTTCTAATTCTAAAATAAATAAATAAATAAATCATTTCCAGCTTGGAATTAAAAGGTTCTATCTTGCAAAACATTAATTGAAGCAATCTTTTTCAAGAAATACAAACAGTTTACTTATAATTTGTTTTAAAACAAAGTTAGTGTTGCAACAATGTGTTGACATGCATGAGAAAGTTACATTTAATGGTTTTTATGACATTTATTTCATATTTTAAATGAATATTTTTTTTCTTGTTCATGTTAAGCATAAAAGGCAGTGCTCAATATTTTGTCCAGTGCAAATGTTTTCTTCCCCTCTGCTGCAGCAATATCCTGTGAAACTGACTGGGAGGGAAAGAAAAATATGTGGTTTGAGGTGACAAAACTTTGAATTGAAAGCTGCAAATTACATTGACAATCCTACTGTAAATTAGCGGACTTCTGCAAGAATTACACATCTTTCAGAGACATTTCATCGGTATATTGTTTATATAGTGCCTGTGAATAAATGACTGAATACATGTATAAAAAAAAACATTTGCTCCACTTAAAGATTTCAGTATTTTGAAATGGAGGATTTTATATAAAATAAAAAATTGTCTGGTGCACAAATGTTATGTAAATCGACTCCACCAAGGGGTTAAGGTTTGGCTGGTTAGCATGGTCCAGCAGCCTCTACTGATATCTATCGGAACTACAACATCTGGATCCCAAAATAATTTTTCTTCATTAACAGCCATTCAAAATGCCACCTTGGAATTATAAGGTTCTCATTCTGAGTGGTTTTGAGATATTGAGCTTCAAAGTTTTTATTTTTCATATAGAAAAAAATGATGGGGAACAAGTCTCTTTCATACATGAAAATGACAGAGACCATAAATGTATTCTAAATGTACAATATCAAAATCCTCTCAAATTTGTAAATGGGAATTTTTGGAACACGGGTCAAATGCAGATAGAACCTTCTAATTCTAAAATAAATAAATAAATAAATCATTTCCAGCTTGGAATTAAAAGGTTCTATCTTGCAAAACATTAATTGAAGCAATCTTTTTCAAGAAATACAAACAGTTTACTTATAATTTGTTTTGAAACATAAAATTAGTGTTGCAACAATGTGTCGACATGTATGAAAAGGGTAAATGTAATGCTTTCTATGAGATTTATTTGATATTTTAGGACGAATACATTTTTTCTTTTTCAAGTTAAGCATAAAAGGCAGTGCACATGCACCATTTCAGTGTCAACAGTCAGAATAAATTTAAATGGAAAAAGTGCCTAGTGTAAGAAGTACGTCACACTCGTTTATGCACA
The DNA here is from genome assembly GCF_001515625.1 of Sinocyclocheilus rhinocerous. Classification (NCBI taxonomy): domain Eukaryota; kingdom Metazoa; phylum Chordata; class Actinopteri; order Cypriniformes; family Cyprinidae; genus Sinocyclocheilus; species Sinocyclocheilus rhinocerous. The sequence goes on from NW_015636889.1 coordinate 42,400, forward strand.
CACCATGACAGTCAAAACGGTGTCATTCATTGATACTGTATGATAATCCATAACAAAAAAATTAACAACAATAATGCGCGTACCCTTGTGTTGCCCTTTAACTTCAGACAGAACTACAGCACGTCTTTCGTGAAGTAATTGTAGAACAAAAGGCTACAGAACTTTGCACAGTCAAAACTAATCAAGACCACCAGCTTTCTGATGCAGGACAGGATCGTATTTATTGATTTAATGGTTTAACTGTGCTCTGATTTCAGAGTTACATTGATATAAACTAAGAGCTTTCGTGTCATCTCCTTCCACAGTAATTCATGTTGTGAGAGTCGAGTCACTATCCCACTCTTTACCGTGTAACTTATATTTATGCCACACTGGCATTGTGATCGCTTGAGTATACAGCTATACATTCAAAATCGGATCCCATATCACGCTAAAAACAAACAAACAAACAAAAAACGTCACTCAGCTGTCTGCTGATCCCTCATGATTGGCTAAAAGTGCGGCAGGCGAGGTCAACATCAGCACCAGCCTGTGTGTGTTTAGTAACATGGTGACTGATTGGATGCAGTACAAGCACACTTGGGTTTTGTTTTTTAACCAAATAGCCTATACAGTTTAGATGTCTGAAAACCGCCAAACTGACCCCAAACCAGCCTAATTTTTGTCCACCCGCACAATCAAATTCAAAACCCGCCCAATCTGGCAACACTGGAAACATCATGTCATTATTGTGTATCAAACAGTGCCACCTTGAGGAATAAAAGTGAGTTGCACTTATTGAGTCAGACATTTAATTATTATTGTGCAGGAAAATATATATAGGCTACTTACTTGTTATATTGCTTATAATGAATAGATTGAGGAATATTAAGAAGTTTGATTTCTGACTTTAAGAAATGAATGAGGGGGAGAGTAGTCAATGACGTCCTGGGTCGCTATGCATATAAGGGATTATAAACATTGAAAAATGTTTCACTGACTAAATATAATTAAAAATATATATATTGTTACAATTCAAATATTTAACATTTAATCTTTCCTGCTGTTACGGAGCAGTCCGGCGACACGACAAAGAAAGTTGATCCTGATTGGTCATCTTGTGTGCATTCGAAGTGCTGATTGGTTCACAGAGAGTTCGACTTTGTAGATAGAATAGAACCTTTTTGTTTTCTAAATAAAAAGTCCTAAAATGAACACACAAGTACTCAAAATGTACACCCCCCACCCCCACACAAACACATTACATAATGTAAATAAGCTGTCACAGAATAAGAATGTGAATACCTTTTTGACAAAAATGTCAGATAGAACCTTAAGATTCCAAGGTGATGAAAAGTTGCGGTGTATACTGACTGTGCATAAATATTTTTTTGAAACGTATAAATCTTCAATATTTTATTATATATTAAATGTTTTGTCAGTGACCAATTTTTGGAAGTCTCTTAAAGTGTGAATGCCTTTCACAGTGCAGTGAAGGACTTTGGATTGCATCTTCGTGTTTTGGGATCACCTTGCCATGAAGTCATTTTCCTCTGGCTCCAGAGTGATCATGTGCCCATTAAGTGGAGTTAGAAATATAATAATTAAGGCCTGTTTTCACAGATGGGGCTTAGCTTGGCAGTCCAAGAGGCAGTTCCATCTGTATGAAAGATGGAAGTCAATTTGCAGCATGAACAACTTTTGATTGGAAAAAATGTAATTGTCACATAATTGACTGATTAATAATATTCAACTCAGAATTGATTTGGAATGAGCTATAATTGGGGTCTGCTTAAAAGAGGACAAAAGGTAGTCATTTATGCCACTACAGTGTCTGTAAACAATGAAGGAAAACGCATGATCAAAGTAGAGCCCGCTTGAGTTACACTTCCTCTCCCTTAATACAGAGGTGGAAGTCGTCATCTTCTCCTTTAGTTAAAACACACACACACAC
>NW_015636889.1:46297-47497 GCF_001515625.1 Sinocyclocheilus rhinocerous
ATATATATACATATATATATATATATATATATATATATATGTGTATACGGGCATTATTTTATATTTTTTTACTATCACTTCTTTAAAAGATAATAAACAATGAAAAATGTTTCGCTGACTATATATTATTAAAATATGTTACAATTCAAATATTTAACATTTAATCTTTCCTGCTGTTACGGAGCAGTCCGGCGACACGACAAAGAAAGTTGATCCTGATTGGTCATCTTGTGTGCATTCGAAGTGCTGATTGGTTCACAGAGAGTTCGACTTTGTAGATAGAATAGAACCTTTTTGTTTTCTAAATAAAAAGTCCTAAAATGAACACACAAGTACTCAAAATGTACACCCCCCACCCCCACACAAACACATTACATAATGTAAATAAGCTGTCACAGAATAAGAATGTGAATACCTTTTTGACAAAAATGTCAGATAGAACCTTAAGATTCCAAGGTGATGAAAAGTTGCGGTGTATACTGACTGTGCATAAATATTTTTTTGAAACATAAATCTTCAATATTTTATTATATATTAAATGTTTTGTCAGTGACCAATTTTTGGAAGTCTCTTAAAGTGTGAATGTCTTTCACAGTGCAGTGAAGGACTTTGGATTGCATCTTCGTGTTTTGGGATCACCTTGCCATGAAGTCATTTTCCTCTGGCTCCAGAGTGATCATGTGCCCATTAAGTGGAGTTAGAAATATAATAATTAAGGCCTGTTTTCACAGATGGGGCTTAGCTTGGCAGTCCAAGAGGCAGTTCCATCTGTATGAAAGATGGAAGTCAATTTGCAGCATGAACAACTTTTGATTGGAAAAAATGTAATTGTCACATAATTGACTGATTAATAATATTCAACTCAGAATTGATTTGGAATGAGCTATAATTGGGGTCTGCTTAAAAGAAAGTAAGCAGCTTTTATAAAAATGCCTTAGAAGAAAACGTTACATTTGTGCATCTTGAGACAAAACAATGGAACTGACATTTTTTAAGAAATGTCAGAGCAAGATATTTTCAGTTGAGACAGCTCAAACATGCATTTTAATCTGGGACTAGCCTTAAACCATGTCTGTGAACCCGCGGGTAAGAATTCGAAGCACATGAATGACAGAACAAAGCCGTATTTACGGATGGTATATGTATATGTATGCAATGAATATAATGTTAAACATTCAGTATTAACGCCTGTATAGCTGA
>NW_015636889.1:57169-61774 GCF_001515625.1 Sinocyclocheilus rhinocerous
AAAAAAAAAAAAAAATCAATACTGCCCTCTGTTGGATAAAAACTATTTTATTAGCTCAATTGACAGCAATTCAGTAGCAGGTTGAAATTCCTAGTTCCCCAAAAAAAAAAAAAACCCCCACCCACAAACAGACATTTAAAAAGAAAACACTTAAAATCACCCACACATCAGTTCTCAGAATAGTCAAACACTCTGCAGTCACACATAATCCAAGTGCTCCCTTCTATTCCGAGATGCCGCCATATACCGACCCCCACGGGATGCTCTTCCTTTTGGGCAAGAGCTGCAGAGGAGTCCTCCGCCAACCAGCATGAGAACCGCTGCCCCCCAACAGATAAAGATAGCTGCTCCCAACTCCCTCTTCTGAGCATGGGCCACCAGAGGATTGTAGAAGTCCCCAATGACCCGATGGGCAGTCCAACTAGATGGCACCAAGCCCAAGACCCCCGCAGTGACAAAGAAGGCCCCTCCTGCTACAGCAACCCGAGCCTTTGCAAAATCATCTGGCAAGCAGTTAGTACATTTACCACCTGCAAAACTGGCCAATATTGCTATTAAACCTACAAGGGAAGCAATAATAAGGATGGCTCGAGAGGCCTGTAGGTCTTGAGGAAGAGCTAACATGGAGTCGTACACTTTACACTGCATTTGGCCAGTGCTCTGCACCACACAGCTCATCCACAGCCCTTCCCACATAATCTGCGCCGTCACAATGTTGGTCCCAATAAAAGCAGTCACACGCCACAGAGGAAGTGCACATGATATGAGGATGCCCAGCCAGCCAAGAACGCCTAGTGTGGTTCCAAGGAGCTGTAAGCTAGTAGACATGTCTGCAAAAGAGTGAGAGACCAATAAACCAAAAGGAAATAAATTATGCAAGTAATGTTTCCAAAAATTAATTAAACCAGAAAGCAAGTTTTGTAAAAACAGTTTGAGGTACATTCAACAGAAAGCTGATTGGTTTGAAAGGGACTTCTGTGTGAGCTGAACTTCATACATCAGGACGCTATAAGTGATGACAGCTTTACTGCTCTCTACTGCCAAACTGTTGGCAGTACAACTTGCACTGATTTTATTGTAATTTGAGGATAAGATTGTTAAAATGTTGCCGAAATGATACGTTTACCAAACTGTTCAATTAAAAATCACCTCAAAAAAACTTCTTACCTGAGAACTTCCAAAGCTGTAGATGAGGTTGCAACTGAATGCACCCACACCAGTCTAATCACAATGGTTTCCGCAAAGTCCTGAAACAAAAGCAAATGAAAATATGCTTATGTACAATAACTAAGAATTCTTTTAAAAGACTTGTCACGCCAACAACAACGTCCATATATTACATTCACTTATATTGCTCCAATTGCTTGAAGACGCTGTTAATGACTATCCATCAGTGATTGGCTGATTATCAAGTTGATTACCAAGTTGAATCACTGGTTTGTAGTGTAGCATGCTGAAGCCTACTGATAACGCTAATAATGATTACTCATTATCAAGTTACACATAAAAAAAAGATTTAATTACCAGTTTATTCTATAATTATTTTATTTCACAAAATTACAATCAAATGACCAAGATGAGTGATTGTTAAACATGTTGGAGACATTCACACAAAAAGACGGAGGTGCGCCTGCTTGGAAAACTTGGTTCATTAAAGAGACAATTAAAGTGATTTGGCAACTTATTATTATTATTATTTTTTTAATATATTTTTTGGGGGAAAGGGGGGGGGGGTTATTACAAGACAGATAAATTAATATTATTAACATTCCTGACCAACCAATAAAATGTTCATGGTGAACCTACGCTGGGACCACCATTTGATTGAAGGGGTCATAGTCCAATCACAAAGCAGACACTTTTTGCTCAAGACACAACTGACAGGGTATTCCACCAATCAAATGGTTCCGATGGGCGGTCCTTATCCTCACGGTAACGTCCGTGGTCTCTCTTGTACGCGCTGGTTTAGACAAGCAGTATGGCGGAAGAAGAGAGTGAATTAGAGTTAGACGGGTTTAAGAAAGAACTGGAGACTTTGTTGAAGACTAGTGCAAGCGACGAACGCGGACTCCAGAGCAAGACATACTGTGAACGATTCTGTGAGGTAAGATGACAGGCTGGACGAAAGCGTTTCCAAGCTTTTTATAAAAAAAGCAAACAGAGATGTGCTAACCAGTGTTAGCAGCATGTCAGCAGATTCCCCTCCCCCAGTGTATAGCCACCGTGAGCCAAAAATCACACTGTATTTTACCTCAGCAACTACTGGTGTCTTCAGAATACCGCAGGGGTAGATCTCAACAGTCCGGAAGTTCATTTTAATCACGATTTGTCAAACACGGGCTGTCACTTTCTTTCATTTAGCGTCATTAGCCTGGTATGTGGCTAACGGTTAGCATTCCCAAGTTGCACTCCATAACAAGCAGACTGCGAAAGAGCAGATTATGCACACTTGTTTTATTTGCCAGCGATTTTATGAAACAGAAAACGGACCAACCCAGTTTCATAAATCCGTATGCACGACTATAGGGTGTTAAATTATAGAATAACTCGATGCTGTCAGTGTTAGCAGTAGTTGATGTCTTATTAACCAGTCTCTGCAAAGGCTGGTTTAAAATCGCTTGTTTGTTCCCAACAGTTACTAAGCAGCTTTTCATTTCTAATGAATTTGTTGCCAAGTTAATAATCCATCCTTCTTTCTGTAAAAATAAACTTTTTTTTATGGTGGTTTGCGGAAGTTTGATTGACGTTTCCAAATTTGTATCAGTAAGTTCATGTACTGTCATTGAATGCTAGTGACTTCCATGACTGTAAACAAACATCACAAGTCGCTTGACAAGTAATGTTTTCTGGCTTTAGGAGCACATGGTGATGGCAATATATTCTGTCAATATTTTTTTTTTCTATTGATTCTCTCTTTTTGTTTTATTTTAGTTGGTGGTGGAGCAAACCGGACGATGGCAAGTGCCTCTTCCCCAGCTTCAGGTGCTGCAGAGTGCTCTGTGCTCTTTTGTCCATGGTGCTGCATCATTCCCTCCAGAGTGTGAGCATGTACGCTACACACTGCGAAGTCTGGCCCTGTGAGTATTTACTTCTGATTTTGCCATTTACATCTTACTTAAAAGTGCTGTAAAACTTTTAGGAAGTAGAACACGCATTTAAGTCACCAGACTGTAGTCGAGTACCCCCCCAATGTCATTATAAATCTGTGCGACTTTATTATTATTATTATTGACATTTGATATTTTGAAGAATGTTGGTTACCAATCAGACAGAGTTTACCGAAAAGAAAAGAAATCACTGAGATATTTGTCAAAATATCTTTTTTTTGTTCCACAGAAGAAAGTAAGTCACAGGTTTGGAATAGGAATGTGCGCGATGACTACTTTCTTGAACGTTTAAACCGAGGTTTTGTTACCAACCAGTCTAACAAACCCCCAGATAGTCAAAAAAACAGTATGCAAAAGTGACTTGAAATATCTTTCTTAATGAATCATACAGTCAAATTTCATACTGAATGCTGATGAAAAATAGGTTACATGCATGCAGTGTGCTTGCCTTGCTTTATAATCAATGTATATTAAACTTAAGCATTCATTTAATCAATGTCAGCTAATTTAGGCATTAATTTATGTTGTTTATTAAAATAAACTGAATCTCTGTCATACTGGTATTGTCCCTCATAACCAGTAGTATAACAAGCCTATAAGCAAGGTTAATTGTTATATGCCAGTTTGACATAGCCTACACAAAACTGTTTGATTGTATTTTGTGCAACAGGTTGTTAAATAAAATAATTACGGAATCACTTTTTTTTTTCATTTGCAGAAGTATCTTCGAACTGCTGTTGTTCTTTGGAAAAGATGAATTCATTGAGCATCCTTTAAAAGGCATTCTAGACTCATTCCAGGTAACCGCATTACCTCAGTCCTATTATTCTTGGGTGAAGCATCATGTTGAATTCTGCTTACTGGACTTTCAGTGCTTATTGTGTTGTGTTACTCATGTTTCCATGTAAATGGTTTGATGTTTTAAAGCTGTTTTTCTGCTCTATTCTAGGACTGCTATGCGAGCCTGGTAAGACACCAGAATGTTTACCTTCTGCAGGTTAGACATATTATTAAAGATGGAGGTCCTTGGGCAAACCCTGTTCTTGAGGCCATTTTCAAGGATTCAGAACTACCACAAGAAGATGGTCAGTCAATCAAGCTTTTGTTTAAAAACCGTGTATTATCAAGTGATCTATACCTTGCATTTCATAGACTGTTAAAGGGGTCATACACGATTTCAATTTTTCCTTTCTCTTTGGAGTGTTACAAGCTGTTCGTGAATAGATAAGATCCCTAAAGTTGCAAAGACTAAAGTCTCAAACCCAAAGAGATATTCTTTATAAAAGTTAAGACTCGTCCACGCCCTCCTAAAACGCCTCATTTAAACACGCCCCCACATGTCTACGTCACGATGTGGGAAGATTTGCATAACACCATCCAAATGTTCACGCAAAGAAAGAAGACATAACTTTTATACTTGCTGTAGTATTGTTGCTGCCGCCACCATGTTGTGGAGACGCGGTGTGTTTTGTTGTGAAAGTGAAACTACTTTGTTTGG
>NW_015636889.1:61798-77954 GCF_001515625.1 Sinocyclocheilus rhinocerous
GATCACAAATTCAGACATGGTTTTATGTTTACGCGGCACGATGCAATGCAACGCGTACAAAGACAGTATAAGTCATTATAATCTGTAATTATGTCCCCACTGGATGCAACAAATGCCTCGTTTGTAATGGGTTTTGTCTGGTCGCGCTGGGACTCTGCATCACAGTATGTTAAGTGGCATAACATTTCCGTCTCACGCTTGAGGTATTCGGCCAATCATAACGCACTGGATAGCTGGCCAATCAGAGCACACCTCACTTTTCAGAACTATGAGCTTTGTAAAAATCGACGCGTTTCAGAAAGGCGGGGCATAGAGGAGAAACAATAATGTACATTATGTGGAAAATAATGTGTTTTTTGAACCTTAAACCGCATAAACACATTTCATTACACCAAATACACAAAATAATGTTCTTTTTTAGCAACATCATATGACCCCTTTAATGGAGTTGATTATTACATGAGTTGTTATTTATTGTTTTTGTTCACAGTGGACAAATATCTGAGCTCAGAAGTATCCATTTTCTTTGAGCTACGTGTGCGTTATCTGGTGGCATGTGAGAGGCTTCCGGAGGCATTGGCACTGACAAGGAGATGCATCGGGCACTCTGTTGTAGGGAGGCATCTCTATTTCAAGCAAGCCTACCTCATCTGCCTTTGGAGAGCTTCTCTTCATGACCGCTTGTACAAGGGGGTGAGTGAGAAATTATTTAATTGATAGTTTCACCACATTTGGTGTGAAATAGCATGCATCATGGTATGCGTGTTTTGGGTGAACTGTCCCTTTAAAACAATTGTAGTTTTATGTTAACATAAAATCTCAATAGAAACCACTAAAAAGAAAGATGTACAAAGATGTAAAACATTAAACTGACATCATATTTTTAATTTTTTTAAATTTTTTTTTAGTTACAACAGAAGTAATAGGGGCACATAGGTCCTTGAAGTCAAAAAAGATGAGAGCCATTGAGTTTGTTGTCCATATCAAGTGTGTCTTTTTCCATTGAGCTTAAGTAAAATGAATAGTTGTATATTATGTATAATTCAAACTTTTTTTCATCTTGCTCATTTGCAGTATCTGGACAGTGTAACACCCAATATGCTTTGCAAACAAGTGGTACAGAAGACTAGAATGCCTTATTTATAATTAGCAAAGCATAGATGTGGTGTAAATAAGAGACTTAATGTGCAGAGCTGGCTTCATTGATTTATAATGGCAACATTCTTGAAAGTCTAGAACTCTGCACATAGACAGTCAGTGAACTGAGCTGGGCTGAAACAGTTAGGTGTATGATAAGTAATTTATTTAAAATGTAGTACATTTTATTTAAAATGTTTAGTTTAAATGTTTAGTCCTTGAACATGGAAAGCAGAAATGTTGTGTCTAGAAATTTAGAGGGATGTGTGACACAAGCAGGATAGAGCCCATCTCTTATCAGAGCCCATCTCTCATATCTTCATGTTTCTCCCAATATTCTAAAGCAATTGATACTGTAAATGGTCAGAAAAGCTAATTTTCACACAAGCAAGACGTTTAAATTTGATGTTGAGCTGCCGGGGGAAAGTGAAACTGAATTACCAGCGGGTGTGAAATACTCTGTAATAGGGAGCCCTGCACATGATATGTGGAAAAAATAGATATTAATAATTTGTTCCCACAACTTTTTCATTTATTCCTACAATTTATTAATTGCCCAACAACTCAAACATTACAAACAGCTCTTACGGGTCTTTAAAAATGAAGGCATGTCTCAACAGGTAGGCTACTTTCAATAAAACATAATAGGAATACTTTTAATGAAGTTTAGCTTACCTGTCGAGTAGAAACTCTGCAAGTAGTTCGTAACGAGACCAAGACATTCCATCAAATTTCTCCATCCTGTAATGGGCCCCGTTGTTCGTCTCTGTGTATTTTGGCAAAATGAATTAGTACAACATGGCAACAGTTTAACTAAACTGAGGGAACAAATTAACAATTTATGGGAAAGAATTCTTAATTCAGTGGAACTGCAGTGGGGCGGTTGTCACACAAACTATAGAACTGTACAATATCACATTGTGTTGACTTAAGTTTTAGTGGTCTGTTCATGTGTAGGATGGTAGTGTGTTGTTTGTATATAAACATGGCAGAAGCTTTAACATCTTAAAATGATATTAAAAATGTCAAAATATGGGTGATGATTTTTGTTTTAAAATATTGGAATATAATGAACAATGTCATAGATCACACTATTGTTTTCTTTTCTAAAGATGGCAGACATCGATGGGAAGGATGCTGTAGAGATACTCTGCATGATGGAGAATGAGGAGAAAGATGAGACTGTTTTGATGCTGAGTAAAGGCTTCGTATCTCAGAAGCTCCAGATTGGAGATCTGTACTACCTTTGGTGGGTCTCTCAAGCTCTATGAACATTTACAAGGGGAATTGTGTTCAGTGTATTGCCCCTTTTTCTAGCATTCAGTATTTTTACAGTCATTGTATCAACCTGACCAGAAGATAGAATTGAAGGTGCAAAGGATCATAGTCTTATTTCTTGCTGTATTTTTTATTTATTTTTTTTATTCCCATTAAGGGATTTGGTCTTCATATGGAGCAGACTCTACCTGCGATTGAACCTCTCTAAGCAGGGCTTCCTAGAGGAATGCAAAATAATGATTCTGTCAGCCACCAACATAAAAGCGATTTTCCCATTTATGAAGGTGATTTTGGCAGAGGTAAGATATTATTTTGTCATCAGTTTACTCTGTGTATTAAATATGTAATCGTAGACGTAGATAAAAAAATAATGAAACAAACCACCATATTTTAATATTTATAGTATCACAGTGTTTATGGAATGTTCGTTTCAGTGTCTTCTTTTGTTGAAATGACCACGGCAATAACATTTGCGGTTTTATTTTTCAGCTTGGAAAAGATGGCCTGGGGTTTTGTGTGGAACTTTGTGCACGGGCCTTGCAGACTGACCTTAAAAATGATACAGTCACCAAGTCTCTTATCTACAAGACCATTGCATACCTACTCCCTAATGACCTTGAGGTCTGTAGGGCTTGTGCACTGCTAGTTTTCTTCATAGAAAGAACTGTTGAGTCATACAAGAACGTGTTCCTCCTATATAATCACCCGGATCAAGAATACCATGCAGACACCAGTCTTGTGGGTAACAGTGTACGCTTTGAGGCTCTCCAGATCCTGAAAAAATACCTGTACTTTGACCCTGAGTTCTGGAGTCTTCTCAACATTGAAACAAACTGTCTGAAGCTGATGAGCGATAAGGTTGGTAAAGCAACTTTACGTGAAATCATGCAAAGGGACAAGTGGATGCCAAGCTACTGTGTGAAAGGATATTGTCAGTGTTACGCAGACACTAAACATACCAATCAAAAACACCAGGAAGTGGAGTCAGTGAAAACGTGGGTCAATTCTGCCTCAGGGGAAGCATCCTCCAAACCTCCAGGCAAAAGGCGGGGGAGGAAGCCAGGGACACAGCTTGTAAAAGATTCACAGGCCTGTCCAGTTCGGCGTTCATTTAGGCAATTGGACTTGGCAAAGAATCATGCCAGGCAACTTAATAGTAGACGCCAGAGACTCTTTTCCCGGCAGACAGAGATGAACACTCTGAAGCGCAAGGGAAGGAAACCACAATGGCTTTTGGACCAGTTAGCTGCGCGAGCAGAAAACAGTGAACCTCAACAAGACAAGAAACCAGGAAGGAAACCAAAGCAGTCAAATCTTTTAAAGGATATTTCAGTTGAGGAGCCATTAAGTGAAATTACAATGAAATTTTCCTACCCTGATAATGAAGTTGACCTCTCTTCTGATGTCCAGGCCTCACTGTTTTCCACGGAGACCCTTCATATGACTGAAAGCAGTACTGACAAAACTGCATCTGAAGAGAATTTGAAATGGCCTTACAGTGCTACGTCTCTTATCGAGTTACTATCAGAGTCTATTCCATGTAGGAAAAAAGACTTCAGGGTGAGGGAGGAGATTGTTTTCCGGGAGCAAGGCCTTTCTATGGTTCGTAAATTCCACACATATTCAAGACCAGTTGAATTAGAAGGAATATCAGCGGGGGAGGAAGCCAGGGACACAGCTTGTAAAAGATTCACAGGCCTGTCCAGTTCGGCGTTCATTTAGGCAATTGGACTTGGCAAAGAATCATGCCAGGCAACTTAATAGTAGACGCCAGAGACTCTTTTCCCGGCAGACAGAGATGAACACTCTGAAGCGCAAGGGAAGGAAACCACAATGGCTTTTGGACCAGTTAGCTGCGCGAGCAGAAAACAGTGAACCTCAACAAGACAAGAAACCAGGAAGGAAACCAAAGCAGTCAAATCTTTTAAAGGATATTTCAGTTGAGGAGCCATTAAGTGAAATTACAATGAAATTTTCCTACCCTGATAATGAAGTTGACCTCTCTTCTGATGTCCAGGCCTCACTGTTTTCCACGGAGACCCTTCATATGACTGAAAGCAGTACTGACAAAACTGCATCTGAAGAGAATTTGAAATGGCCTTACAGTGCTACGTCTCTTATCGAGTTACTATCAGAGTCTATTCCATGTAGGAAAAAAGACTTCAGGGTGAGGGAGGAGATTGTTTTCCGGGAGCAAGGCCTTTCTATGGTTCGTAAATTCCACACATATTCAAGACCAGTTGAATTAGAAGGAATATCAGTCGACAGTTTACCCAAAGATGAAGTTAAGGTGGACCATAATGAATCCAAACAAGAAAGACGGTCTGATGAACAACAGTGTGAACCGGCAGAGAGCCCTGGAGCTGCTTCACAGATTAAAAATGCTGTAGAAATCAAGGCTACACCAATCCCAGTTATAAATGAGGAAGTATCCACTCCTGTTGAAGCCATTCTAGAGCCAGTTAAAGAATTCATTGAACATTCAAAAGTGAATGAGTTATCAAGTCCCCAAAATGCAAACACCAAATATCCAGACTATGGTCCTTACAGTCCTATTAGTCCTCCAGAAAATACTAATTTTGATCTTCCACCAGAAGTGAAAAATCTTACCACAGCCATTCCTGTACCTGATAGTACGCCAGAAAACGTGACAGGTCTTCATGAGGATGCTTCTCCAGTTCTCACTGAAGTGACGATGCTCCCTGATGATACAGCGGCTACTTTGAGTGAAAGTGAGAGTGCCACTTCTTCTAAAATTGTGCATGAGAGTACGGAGATGCCAGTGCCGTCACCAAGACCTGATGAGACATCACCGGAAATGCACACAGCTGTTGATGGTCTAGTCCCTGATTTTATACCCCCAAGTGATGCAAGTGGCCAGCTTTCATTTAACTGCAGCCTTTGCAATAAAGAAACCAAATACCCATACATTCTACGGCATGCAATGTGGCATCATCGGATTGACAGAAAGTGCATGTTCTGTCACAAACGCTACACTCGTGGGCGCAGCCCGTCAGTGCATTTTAAAGTGCACATTCAGGAGCTGAAAAAGTCTAATGGGCTTTTTAATGAAAATATTTGTGTGAAGGCCACTGAGACCACCTTGCGATGTGCCCAGACAAGACTGTTTAAACGTGTGAATCCTGCCGTGCAGAATAGGTTGAGAAACATCAAAATGAGGTTAAACTGTACTTTGAACATCACAAATTTGCACAGGGAAGGGCAAAGTTCAGAGCCTAGGGAGAGATTGCGGACAAGGTTAGTTAAGAATTCAGATCCCCCAAGTACATTGGAAGAACAAAAGAAGAAAGTTTGCAAGATGAAGAGAAAACGTATAAGGAGTGTTTTAGCAAAGAGATCTCAGTCCATAGATGAGAACAAAAAGTTTTTCAGAATGGGACTAGCAAAGAAGAGAGCAAAGACTATGCAAACACTAACTCCAGATGACAACCATACAGATACCAAGGGCAACTTGGCTCATAAGGTAAATGGAGTGACCAGAAAGAGAAGAAAAGTGAAAAGTGAGCCTGAGGCAAATACCACTGATGAAAAGGTTCAGACATCATTACCACAGGACAGCAAAGTGAAAATCGAGAGTGTAGAAAGTCAGAAAGACAATGTCAAGACTGAACCTGAGAAGATAGAAGTAACAAAAGACAAGAGCAAATCAAAAAAGAAAAGAAAAGATAAAATGCTGGACTCTGGGCTGAAAAAGAAGAAGATTACTCCTGGAGATCAAAAAGAGGATGGAGAAGATGTAAAGAGGAGGAAGATGACAAATAGCCTGGAAGGCAGTTCTGAGAATCAGGAACCCAAAGACAATAATGCTGAATTTAAGGAAATAAATCCATTGGGGCATAAAAATGGGACTCAGCCAAAGCCCAAACAGCCATCCACACCATTCCAGGGAAAAAGAACTGGAGCATCTACGCATGTCAGATGCCCTGTGGAGATATGTACGTTTAGTGCAAAGTCAATCCTTGTCCTTTCACATGTGCTGTCTCACCACCATGGCGACAAGAAGGCGCTTTTGTTCTTTTTCAACTTTGGAAAGGAAAAATGTATTTTCTGTTGCAGAAAGTTATATAACCCTCAGCATTTTTTTGACCATGTGATATGCCACAGAGGTGAGCTGAAGTTCCCATGCTACCATTACGGCTGCAAGGAGAGGTACCAAACACGTATGGAGCTTAGTGAACACATGTTAGGCCATCATCCGTTGAGAGCATCGTGCTGCTTTCCTGGCTGCTCTATGCAAGTTGAGAGCAATATGCTCCTCTATAGGCATGAAAAAACTCATTATCGACTCGATACAAATTTGGAAAAAAAATCATTCCCCAAAGAATCTGAACCAACAGGGCATGGAGTCCCTCGAAGCCTGGAAGATAGTATGGAAGCACCACCAAATTCTTCAGTCAGTCAACAAATTCTGGGTACAGCCAATTTGAAGGGCCCAGCAAGTCAAGATGATGATGGAAAACCTTTGGTCCTCAATAAAGGTTCTGTAAACTACAGTAGCAAGAACCATAGTCTTGTTAATGGGCATAGCGAGTGTGACAAAGTTGTTCCTCCCAAACCTTCAGATCCAGTCACTAAAGAGCAGGAACCACCGGTTTTAGGAAAACCTGTAACTAAACAATTCATTCGACCTCTTCCCTCAGCCTATCTGCATGAGTCTTACATTAGCATGCCAAAACGTAGGAAAGAACCCCAGGTGGGCTCAAAGTTATTAGGCTCTGTGTCAAAGCCTGAAAAACTGTCAACGAGGCAGCGTTGCTCTCGATGTTTTCAGTCTTTCAACAGTGAGGAAGAGCTGCAGACACATAAAGACAAATGCACATCCCTCTTTGGTTTTGATTCGGATGATGAAAGTAAGTACCTTTTTTTTTTTATTGTGCGTCTTATTTTTATTTTATTTTTTTTATTGTTAAATACTTTTGTTTTTGTTTTCAACAGGTGCCTCCTGAATTTGGAGAAGCAAGCCTCTCTACTGAGAAAATTGCTAAATGCTGCTGTAGGCAATCGGCGTTCTTACATGTGTGCTTAACATCTTTTTCAGGGTCTCAAAACGGAACTATATCAAGAACTACATGGGAAATTAATTTTCCCTCGGTGTAGTCTTGTATAACCGATCTGCTCCTTTATTTCGGAGCGAAGGCCTGTTATCTCTTCATATTAAAAAAAATCTGATATTGATTTTTTTCAAAGTCTTTTGAGACTTGGGACTGTTTTTTTTTTAAAAGAAAATGAATAAGTTTGTCTTTCTATAAAATGCACAACAGATGCATTTTCACTCTGTCATCACTTCATGCTACAGAGCTTAGCCTGTTCTCTCATTTTTTGCTTGTCTTTTCAATTCCTGGATATGAGAGGCCACCAAGGACCATGACACTACAAGAGGAGTTGGTCTGTCTTTCTGGCCAAGGTAAATACCTTCTCTGGAAGTATGGTGGTTAATGAAAGGTTTAACTTGGCTGTTTTGTGACAATGGGTCAGGTGTTTACCAGTGTTGCATAGTGCTTTATGAGCAGAAGTACTGGATGGAAACTCGTAGGCCACTTTTAAGTATTGCAAGCACACTCTAAATATGCTCTTTTATTATTTTTAAAAGACTTGATATGTGAACCTTTGTAAATTGTTACTAATTGCATATTTTGAAAATGTCATTAACTTGCTTTTAAGTCAGTGGACACTTGGGAAGAGTTAAAGACATAATGTCTTTAAATGAAGGACTTTGACTTCGGTTGAGAAATCCTAAAGAACTGTCAGCCTACACCTTTTGCTGCTGGAAAGGCCTAGTCTTTTAAACTACAGATTCTCCTATTAATGGAGGAGTGTATATGTGCCACAAAGCCTCATTGAACATTGTCGTAACATATTCTAAATGACTTCTCTTTAAACTCAAGACAATTGTAAGGGGAGGACTAATTTGTGTCTCAAACAGAGGCATGTTTAAAGCTGTTCCATTAATGAACAGTAACAGTCTTATTTATTCTTTTTTTTTTATCTTCTGTAAATGTTTGAAGAGTTTAAATAGTGTATGATTGGGTGACTGGGTTTATATATCAAGAGCTTTTTTGTCCTGATTAATAAACACATTTGAAGGGGAGTTGAGTTTGTTGGTTTATTGTAAACAGTCAGGATTCGTTGTGTTGTATATCGTTAGCACTGTACACAACGTGATGCTTTTAATTTATTTACAGTTTGTTGTGTGGTGAAAATTAACTACAGTTTGCTGCGTCTCCGTCCAAGGGAGGCGCTGTTCACTGTTAGGTTAAGTTAATCATAGTTGTTGCCAAGTCAATGTTTTCTGTACTGTTTGTTTCGGGACACTTTGATCGACACAGACTACTTTAAGTGTCTTTGTGTAAAATAAATTGTAAGCTATACGAGTAAAACCCACGCTGAAAGCTTAAAAGAATGGCTTTACACATTTTCCTTTTGGTATACATTATAGCATATAATTTATAAACACTTGGCAACCCCGACCCTCGACGTAATCGCGGCTGCAGCCATAGCAGCCACATTCAGCTTGGTCAACAAAGCGGACACCTAGCGAGCTAACAATTATCCCAATACAATTTCAGCGAAAAACGGTTTAAAATTGAGAGTAAACAATTTCCGAGGAACGGTTTAAAACGGAATACATAGTTATTATCTAATTAGATTTTCCTTCTAATGACATGATATGTAATTTCATAGTTTCATAGATCGTATGTAGCTAACCAGTATTGGCTAACTGGTTAGCCTTTCAGTGAGGCTGCATTGATTCGGGTTGCGTGCAAAATGAAACTAAACTGTATGGTCAGTATTGTAAACGACAGTCTGCCAATTAGACGATGCGTATTAGTTGACAATTTTTAGATTATTTTGCCCTTATTCTCAACTAGAAAACAATGTCTGTACTCAAATCTTTACGAATCACTCGGATAGGCAGATAAAAGCGTGCTTGCAGATAACGGGGTTGATTGAAAACACAAAGATAAGAAAATCAGCCAGGAACTTTAGTAATCAGCCAAAACGGCTGTCATGAAATAATAAATCCCAGTTCAAGCATTTAGGGTGAAATGTTCAATCTGATGGCGAACTGCTGTAATTGGTTGAAACGATGGAAAGAACCTGCAAGGTGAGTGTCTACAACTTTCATCTCATGCTTGTGCCATAGAGACTGTGGAGTATTTAGTAACTTGTTTCTGAGCAGAACTGTCAGTGAACTCTTATATTGTACAGTTTCATATATGTTATCTATATTTGTACACAGTGGTCCAAATAAGCCACTCTTAAAATTGCCATAGGTGATTAGTTTTGACCTTTACCTGTGTCTGTTTTGACTGTCCTCTTTATATTGTCTTTGTGTTTTATTTATGACAACAAAAATTCAACTTGGCTAATGAAAGTGATGATACATGAAGTACCTCTACTTCAATCATGTATTACCTCTAATATTTACTATTATTTTCTAGTGCAATGGGAAGTGCAGTGTGTAACTCAAAATTATTAATTGGCAGGCACGTATTTTCAAGGAATCGTTCACGAAACTTGACGAGATTTTAGGCATAGTGACAACCTTAGTTACCTTTCACTTTTAATGAATGAATGAAAAAAAAAAGACACAATGAAAGTCAGTGAAACAACATGGTTTGGACAATTTTGTAGGTGAAATATTGCTTTAAAAAGACAGCACAAGTAGTCAAGCAAAACATAATGCTAAGTGTAACAATACATATGAAGTTCAAAGTTCTGTTCACTTTCTGGTGAAAGTTAATGAAACTTGACAGTAAATTAATTAACACATCCCCTATAAATGTCATTTCTAAGAAAGGACAACTATAATTTATTTGCATATGCCACATGGTTTATCCGATGCAGTAACATTTTGCATAGATCCATGATTCATACATTCATACTTGCTCTTGTAAACAGTAAACATAAAATAGTTTTCAGTAAAAACCTTATTGAAAGTTTGCGTGTGTATGTGCGTGACAATAATCAGGACAGACTTTGAACATTTTGCTGCAGTGTTATTTTATACTTGTATTTGTATTGGTCTTTACTAGTGTTAGCCTAGTATTTGTTAATATTTTGAATTAGTTTATATTTTTATACTTTCAGTATTCAAGTTAAAAACTTAAATTTTAATTTAGTTTTAGTCATGTTATACTTTTGGCATTTTTAATAGTTTTTATTTACATATATTTCTATTTAGCTTTAGTAATTTTAGTACTTCAAATTTAACTTATTTTATTTCAGCTACAATTAGGCAAAGGCTTAAATCCAAGTGTTAAATATCTGATTACTCACATCACCTGCTGTGCCTGAAACAAGATGCTTGATAAGCCTAAATCTGGGTCAGTTGGTTGATCATACCTAAGATCGGTCTGCGTAAAATGAAGAAGTCAGACCCAAAAGTGCCAGCGATGTTACAGAGACTCTTACTCTCTGCTGAGAGTTTCTGGGCCCAGAGGTGACAACTAAGTCTCTAAGTTATTGTCTTAATTTCATTGGCTGAATGTAGTGTGTCCTCTGGCACCCTGTCACTGATCTTGTTGGGTAAGTCGAAATCCCCAGCAAATCCCTCAGATACAGAGCTGACCAGAGGCCAGGAAAGACAAAAGTGTGTGTGTATCGACAATAACAACCGAAGTCAAGGGAAAGCTAGCTGTCATCTTGATCTATTCCTAGTCTTGATGAAGGCCTCCTGGTTGCAGAGAACTGTCACCTGGATAGTGCGCTTGATGTCCCTGCGGCGCAAGTGCCGCAGTTAAGTAACTGTTTGTGAGTGCGTCTGTTTGGTAGCTGTATGGACTTTAGCTTTGTGTTTTCTTATGTGCATTGGTGGTAGCTGCAGGGTTTGTTTACGCCGCCTGGCCTTTGTGTTCGTCTGGCATTTCTTTAGAATTAAGCATAGGTTGTTCATGTCAATGCAGAAATCCCATGTCAATTCAGGATATTTGTGTTACTCTACAGATGTCTTATTATGCCTCTTAAGCCTCCACTGGAAGCCTTATAGTTTAAACAGCTGTGACTCCACAGCCCCGAACAGATTATCATTGAACTTACGGAATATTTTTGTCGTCATTAGTGTAGGAAAAGGCCACATTATTTACTTTGTCTTTTTGTGCATGGTATTCTGAATCATCCTCTTTATTCCTGTGTGCTTTTGCCAGTCATGAGATGATGCATTACCATACGGCTTAGGTTGTCTTAGCTGACAGCTGTTCATAACTTAATGTCAAGTTTTATTAAATGTCAAAAAGTTTGAAGCTGCCTGCATGAGCTCATTAATGAGCGCACTTGAGTACACATTTTCCGTGATTTTTTCCGCATTTTTTTAAATTTCTGTATTAAAAATCATTTTGATATTTTTTGGGACATAAAGTAAAAAAAAAAAAAAAAAATCAGGGTAATACATTTGTTCTTATATCAAAATGAAATAATAAAAAAGTTGACTTAAAATAATGAAATTATTGAAAATAAATTGAACATTGAAATGTTGAAAAAGCTAGTGATTAAAATGTAATAAAAAAATATTTTTAACCTTTAAAAAAACAATAAAGTTATAATGAACATTTTGTATTACTTTTTACTTGGTGGTTACAACATGAGTTATTACTTTAAACCTTTAAATTTAAATAAACTTTTCTTGAAAATCTTATGAAGGTTTTTAAAAATAGTTTGGAATCAACATGAACACACATAGTACTTTTCTATTAACTTAACACAGTTGTTTTAAACTAGATTTTTTTTCTTTAATTATCATGATCTCACTTGCTTGCCATTGACCTTAATATCTCATTCTAACCTGAGTGCACCTCAAGTGTTACAGAAAATCTTTTCTCGTTATAAGGGCTGCCTTGACCTTAATGAGGTCTTTGGGTGACACATAATGAAATGAAGTTGTATCTGTGGTCTTGCAGGAAGGTGACATTAGTAATGGTTGGACTGGACAATGCTGGAAAAACAGCTACTGTCAGAGGAATCCAGGGAGGTAAATCTTCATCTTAATATTTTCTGAGTATTTTTTTATGTTGTGTTTTCAAGGTCCAGGGTCATTCTCACAATGTGTATATTTCTGTCATAGAATGTCCTTTAGATGTAGCACCTACAGTGGGCTTCTCAAAGGTGGACCTGAAGCAGGGCAAGTTTGAGGTTACAATCTTTGACCTGGGTGGCGGGAAGCGTATCCGCGGCATTTGGAAAAACTACTACTCTGAGTCTTACGGAGTGGTGTTTGTTGTGGACTCCAGTGATGTTCAAAGGATCCAGGAGACCAGAGACACAATGGCTGAGGTTCTCCGGCATCCTCGAATTGCAGGCAAACCTGTATTAGTGTAAGTTTTAGTGTATGTTCTTGCTGTTGAACGTGACTTAATGTTTGTCTAAAACTTAACGCTACACTACTGTTTAAAAGTTTGGGACCAGTACGATTTTTTTATGTTTTTTTTCTTTTCTTTTAAGTCTCTTATGCTCATCAAGGATGCATTTATTTGATCAAAAATACAGTAAAAAGTAATATTGCGAAATATTATTACAATTTAAAATAACAGTTTTCTATTTTACTATAGTTTGAAATATAATTTATTCCCGTGGTGGCAAAAGCTGAATTTGCATCTGCCATTACTACAATCTTCAGTGCCACATGATCCAAAACAAATGCAGCCTTGACAAGCATAAGAGACTTCTTTAAAAAAAAGAATAAAAATCATACTCATCCCAAACTTTTAAATGGTAGTGTATGTCTACAGATCATCAAACATGGGAGATGAGACATAAAACATAAAGCATAAAGGCAGTAGATAAAATGAGTATGCCCTAGGCTTTCATTTTTTTGATGACATTGATGATTTCAGAACTTGGAAAACAGAACTATGTATAACCCATTTATAAACTGTGCTCAAATTGGTTTGTTGTGTACTAACCTTAATTGGCAATCACTCAGTAACGCTATAAAGGTGTACGGATCCAATAATCTTAAAAAATAAAGAAACTTGGGCCAGTTTACTCCGGTAATCAGCAATCACAGCTGCCAAATTGGCATCTCTGACTTTGACAGTGATGTAGTGTCATTACGTATTCAAAAAGAAAATCATCATTGCTTGTCTTCAGTGATAAAGTTACTTTAATGCATTTACACCAGTATTTATGCTGATATTGTGCAAAATCCTTGCCTAGGGTGTATATGAGATATGCAGATTTGTGTTTAGAAAGGTGAAAAGTAAAATACCATATATCCACATACTGCATTAAGTGTTTGGATACAGGGGAAAGTAATGAAAAAAAAACGCAAGGTCTTTAATCATTTTTTTCTGGCTTTAGTCCTATTCTACCTTATGAAGATTGCATGTTGGGCAGCACATCCATGTTGATACATTTATCTTATTCCACCACCCTGTGCACACCTTGACAGTTTTGTGTGGTCCAGCTCTTCTATCAGGAAATAATAGTAACTGACAGAATGATTTCAATGATACACCTGTAAAAAGACCTCAGCACATGGGGGCCCATTCTCAATTTTCCCTGGTGCCTGATATAATAAAGCTATTGATGTGCTTTTCTAAACAAGCTGTCTGTGGTTCAAGTGAAGCCTTCAATTGGCTCCTTGTTCTTGTTGGTATTTGGTAATTATACCAACACCACAGTGTTGGATTTTTCACTTGTCTCATAATTTTTAAGTCCGTTACATAAAAATGCAGATTGGTCTAATTTGAATATGAAAATTAAGACTCATTACCCCTTGGCTAACTGCTAGGTTGTAAGACTACTTCTTAAAGGGATGGTTCACCCAAAAATGAAAATTAGCCCATTATTTACTCACCCTCAAGCCATCCTAGGCGTATATGACTTCCTTCTTTCAGATGAATCCAATCGGAGTTATATAAAAAATTGACTTTGATCTTCCAAGCTGTTTAAAGGCAGTTTAAAGGCAGTCAGTCATCCATAATAAAATGTGCCTCACACGGCTCCGGGGGGTGAACAAAGGCCTCCTGTAGTGAATTGATGCGTTTTTGTAAGAAAAATATCCATATTCAAAACATAATAATCACTTTAATCTAGCTTGTGCATTAGTGACCGTTGTTTTGTTTTGATCTCTCCCCTGCGCTTCCGCATCCGTCACTTATGAGTGGCGCATGCGCAACGCCGGCGTCCTACGTCATCCGCCCGGAGTTGCTTCTGTTTACAACCGTGAGCGCAAGCTAGATTAAATTTATTATTACGTTTTAAATATGGTTATTTTTCTTACAAAATCGCATTGATTCGCTACCGGAGGCCTTTGTTTACCCCCCGGAGCCGTGTGAGGGACTTTTTATTATGGATGAATGCGCTTTATTTCACTTCTTTTAGACTGATGCACTGCAACACCCGCTGACTGCCATTAAATTGCTTGGAAGATCAAAGACAATTTTTAATATAATTCCGACTGGATTCATCTGAAGGAAGAAAGTCATATACACCTAGGATGCTTTGAGAGTGAGTAATTCATGGGCTAATTTTAATTTTTGGGTGAACTAACCCTTTAAGACACAATTTTAACATAGAGGCTAAGTTTATGCAACTGGCCTTAGACCTACCAAAACTGTGTCAGCACAGCTGCAAAAACCATGATGAAGTTGGAACTGCTTAAAACCGCAGAGCTGTGTTTGTAAAAGGGAGATTAGAAGAAAGCTCAGTACAGAATCCTTGGGAACACCCATTTTTAAATGGTTGCTGATAATGTTTACAGCCCTCCCTTGCCAACATTGCCTGTCTGTCAGAAATACGAAGGAGTTTAGAGCGAAGACCTTGAGTTTGCTGATGAGCCTGGAGACTTTGATGAATGTCAAGCTGTAATCAGTGAAGAGCATCCTTACATAATTCCTGCTTGTAGTCCAAGTGGAACAGGGCGGTGTGCAATAAATGTGCAATACATCATCTGTATATCTGTTGGGGTGTTAGACAAGCTGCAGTGGGTCCAATTAACTGAGGGAGTGAGCAGCAGATGAAGTCCTTGACTAAATATAACGTGTTAAGTGTGCTAATAAGTCAAGAGTGCTGTCACAAACAGGTCATTTGTTTGTGACAGCTTACCTAGTGACCTGCACACCTAGTGACCAGCTCTTTTCTTTCTTCTAATTGGCTTGCAGACTGGCTAATAAACAGGACCAAGATGGGGCATTGGCTGAAGCAGATATCATTGAGACCCTGTCATTGGAGAAGCTTGTCAACGAGAATAAATGCCTCTGTCAGATTGTGAGTTAATATTTCAAAACAGTTTATATTTATCAGAGTTTGGTTTGAGTTTTTAATCAAAGAGGAAACCCCAAGTCTGTGAATTTTTCTTTTTTTATTTATTGTTTACTTTTAACAGGTTCAAATTGAATCAAACTCATCACATTCTTTTGGCAGAGATTTGCCTTTGACTTTTGCAAACCATTCATATAAAACTGAGCTAAACATTGTTTCCTCTACTCTCAGGAACCCTGTTCTGCAGTGCTGGGTTATGGTAAGAAGGTTGACAAATCCATCAAGAATGGCCTTAACTGGCTTCTGAATAACATTGCCAAGGACTACGAGGCAATTTCAGAACGTGTGCAAAAAGATACAGCTGAGCAGAAGGCTCAGGAAGAACAAGACAAGAAGGAAAGAGCAGAGAGAGTCCGGCGGATCAGAGAGGAGAGGTCAGTGAGCTGACAAGACTTTTCACTCAGATTGTCATGCTGATCCCTCTTTTCCAGATATGTCAGGAGCAGTGTTGGGCAGTAAC
>NW_015636889.1:78318-92868 GCF_001515625.1 Sinocyclocheilus rhinocerous
GTATGCAGAGTTTTTATTTAGGCTATAACACTTGTTTGCAGCGTTGAGCAATGCAGTGCTGAAATTTGCGTGCTCACGAATCCTCTCATTGTAACATACGAATTGTAGACATTATGAAAGATTCATTATGCATATATTTATGGTGTTTTAACAGAGATTTATGAGATTGCGATGAACTGAGATGTCTTTTAGAGATTATAAAATGCGGCGCTCTTTGCTGGCATTCTGCCATGCCAAACCATGCACGCAGCAGCCGCTTGCTTTAGTTAAAAATAACAGTGTTCTGTGAATGTTGATGCTTTAATAACAAATATTTATCGGGAGCGTGTATGCTGGGATTTCACAAATTTCATGGAGAAAAAAGTAACGTAACTAGTAATGTAACTAATTACTAATTACTTTTTAAATAAAGTAATCAGAACAGTAACGTGATTACTTTTAAAAGGAGTAATCAGTAATCAGTAATTTGATTAGATTTTCAGAGTAACTTGCCCGACACTGGTCAGGAGTCAATGAAGTTAGTGGCATAGTCATTGAAAATAGTATACAGTAGTTAGATAATGTAGTCTAGTTCTGAAATTATTTCATATCAACTGAGCTGGTTTTATTTGCATTTATATTCAGTTGTTTTTTGTTTTTTTTCCACTTTGAGTGTTTTTCAAAGTTTGTTTTTCTCTCTGTTTTACTGTAAAGGAACTAAAGTTGGTATGAAATATAAATTTAATATGAAATATTTATGAAATATAAATATTATTGTGAAAGATTCATCCATGTATGTGTTTCTTTTTCTTTCTTTTTTTTGTCATAATTTTTAATCTAAACTCAATCTTCTGGTGTAAATGGTAGATTTCTCTCTGGTGACATATGTCAGACTTCTCTGATCTTTTAGTCTGCTTAAACCTTGCCCCTCGATCAACTGACTAAAAGCTCACAATCATTTGAATATAAGAGGGCTCAGAACAGAACCCTGGGGAACATCCATTTTTAAATGGCTGCTGATTATGTTTGCAGCCCTACCTAGGCCTGTCGCAATAATCAATATATCGACTTATCGCGCAATATATGTACATGACCTCAATCATTTTTGGTGACGCAATATATCGCCCATTATATTTACTTAAAAATTAATGTCACCATGTTTTTTACATTCCACTTGTGCCAGTGTCTTTTGCAGCTTCTTGTACATAACGTGGTGTAGTCATGAGGTGCTAGTTCAAATTTAAAAAATGCTTCTACAAAAAAGTTTCATCTGAAGATATGGCCTTGTTTAGGGATCTGTGCCTTTTTGCATACGGACATCTGACTGCTAAGTAGTGATTGTTTTTTTCAGCAATAGCGTGCACCCTTAATTTACAGAGAAAAGAAGGTTCGGAAAAATCTGTAGATGGAAAAATCTCCATAAAAGTGCATTTTTCAGACAGGCCTAGCCCTACCACACCACATTTTTTGTTTGTTTTTTTCGATTATCTGTTTCTGTCAGATGTATGTCACAATACTGAAGAAACGACCTGTCTCTACTTCCGTTTGTTCATTACTTTAAAGTGTTCAAAATGCAAACAACAGTTTGATGACGATGTTTTCAGAGACAGACAGGAGCGAGAAGAGGCAGAGCAAGAAGGAAGGGCATTGAAAGAGGAGGAGCTAGATGATGTCAACATGCTCAACCCATTCCAGCCAATAAACAATGTTTTTAATGAGGTTAGTTATCACAATGTTTCTTTTAAATGCACGTTGGATGAAATCATTAAGATATAAATACTAAATTCATATAAAAATCCCAGAATGAAGACAGATTGAACAAAGAGAAAGAGATGCAAAGACAGAGAGAAAGTGGCGAGCTGGGCAGTGTGCAAGAACAGACTGTCCTTCAAGATGAGGAGGATGATGAAGAGGAGGAGGATGAAGAGAGCGAGAGACAGACCCCGGAGAGCACAGAATCAGGTAGTGCCTCTTATTCCTCAAAAGGCCTCCATCACACCAAGAGTAATAAGTGGGTAAAGGTTTATTATATTATTGTCAGTTCATTTCAAATACAAGCTTTTGCTATTATAATGCATGAAGAACCTATTTACCTCTGCGATTTCTTGGAGTGGATGAAGTGATTTCAATGTCTCTGTCACCTTTGATCAGGAGCAGTGGACCAGACCAAAAAGAAAACTAGGAAATTACGATTGAAACGTAAGCACAGAGTCGACCCTCTAAGAGTGGAAGAAGCAGCACCCAAAAGCCCCACTCCTCCTCCCTTACCAGGTAGGAATGTGTCTTTTACAACTTGTTTCTCAGACATGAACAACTAATTGATAAAATTTCAATGTACAATGGTCTTTAGTCTTTACACTGAGGACCTTTGTCAGTGATGTCCATTTGCAATAGGAATAAGCATTCCTTTTAAACACACACACACACACACACACATTTGAAAAATAGTTGAGGCCAGGTGCTGAGCTGCAGCAGAAAAAAAACTGTACAACACAAGCATAGGAGCACTTTATATTAAACGCTTCAAAGAACGCCATAAGAATACAGTTTAATGTGGCCTCATTGCCATGCCAGCTGCTTTGACAGATTGCTTGTGCTCATTGTGTTTTAAAGGTTTTCATCAAGACATACCGTACATATTACTGTTATGTAACATGATACTGTAATATTACTGTTCTTATAATGCAAATATTTCCATTTTGTAAAACAACTAATCCTTGTACCATGCATGTAGCTGTAGTCATTAAACTTGAAATACTTCTGATATTTCATAGGCTGCACATGAATGCCAAGAGGTGTGCAACACATGCATGCCAAAGGGAGTGCAATCAAACGTTGTTGTACATGAAGTTTAGGTTTTAAATTACCCATAATAATTGAAACCCAATAAAAATAAAGAGCAGCCCATTCATTTTCCCATTAAGACAAAATGCTATAATGAAAGTGTGCAAAAAATCCATTTTCCAAACAATGTCATTACCGAAATACACTATGATATAATAATGATTGATATATTAGAGCTGTCGGGACGGATTTTGCAGGAAATTGCATGCATACATAATTCCCCCGTGCGAGTCACGTCAAATCTGTACACAGAAAAATGTAGCTCCAGTTGTAAAAAGGTAGCTCTAGTTGTGGTTAGTGTACTTGTATATCTGTAGAATATACAATTTGTATAAGATGTCCTGTATTCATATGTACACTGGTGCTTCGAGACACATTCATCTGTGCAGAGGAGCAAAGCCAAAGCACAACCAAAAAAAAAAAAAAAGGCATTCTTCAGGAGGAACATGCTGTTTTATTATTTAACCCGTAAAAGTTACATTGTGTAGCTTTAATATAACTACAGGAAAAAGCATAGTAAAACACTGTTATGTTCAGAAGAGGGAATGTGTGTGTTCATGTGGAAAATTCTACATATATTTGCATTTTGCAACTTTTTTTTTGATAGCATATATTATTAATACTTAATTTAACCTAATTAAGCAGATTATTAATTATGCATTATAGTAAATTGCAGGCCTGCTGTAAACACATTGCAGTGGTGTATATGTTCTGCAGCACAAGACTTCAGGGAAGTCAGAGAAACTTTTTTTCTATCATTTGCTGTTGGATTTTCATACTAGTCAAATGTTTGCAAGATTTGTCTCATTTTAACCACCGATTTGTCCTAGTTTATCCTTTTGTTGCTTCATGTTAATGACTCTCACAGCTAAAACTTTTCTTTGTTTTAGTTGGATGGGCTACTCCTAAAGTTTCTAGGCTCCCCAAACTTGAGCCTCTTGGAGATACAAGACATTCTGGTAATTGTTGGTTCATTGCCATCTGTTCCCTGTCCAGCATGTCAACCAGCAAGCGCATCACTAACATTCTTTTTCCCCCTATTATGTTTCCTAACCATGTAATTGTCTCCCATAATTTTGTTTTTAAAGCTTTTTTTCTCTTCATCCATACAGCAAGCCTCAGCCACATCCTTCCTGTACAATCATCTGTCAAAAGAAATACCACAACCATCCACCTTGATACTGTGCCTAATAAATGCTACTAGCATGATCTCCTTAACACCTCACTTCCTTCGCTGTGGCTAATGTGTGTTATTTGTTTTCCTGATGCTTACAGGAAATATTTTGGGCATTCTGAATGCTGCATGTAATGTTCTATGTCCTCTTCTGAATGTTAAACACATGTCATTTTGATCTATGAATTTAATGATGTAGTGTAACCTTTTTAGTAAGTAGAAGTTAGCTGATCCTTTTTTTTAAAAAAGGACATTGCTGACCTAAATCTTTTTTTTTTCCATTACTCTCTTTCATTGGCAGATTTCTATGGCAAACCTCTCCCACCTGTAGCAATTAGGCAGAGGCCGAACAGCGATACTCATGATGTAATTTCCTAACACTACCTCTGCTTCCCCCATGACTGGTTTACAATTCTCAAGGGTCCCAACCAATCAAAGTATTGTTTTGTTCTTATCTTCAAGCATGGGCAGTCTAGCAAACTATGCAGATTGCCCATAAGTGAGGAACTGATACCCAATCGACAAACCCAGATGGATCACATGACCTCAAGCAACGTCTGAGATGGGGGACAAGGACATTCACTGTTCAGATAATGTGCTTAAATTTAAAACGGTTCAATATTTTACTTTTTTTAGAGCTGTTTGTCTTATTTTGATCAAAATACTTAAAATCAGTATTAATAGACATTTGAAACTCAATTGAGACTTCTTTTGTGGAAAATATATCACGGACCTATTTTTAAGAGAATTGAAATGTATTTAAATACATCAATGTTTAAATTTGTGTACTTGAAATTGTACAAAAATGTTTTTATGGGATGGTCCACATGCATATCTTAAGCTCTTGTGCATATATAATGTGCAGTTAATTGTGACACACTTTGCCTTTAATGTATCAGATGGTCTTTTTTTCTCAGCAGCATTTATAGGTTTATACACTACGCTGTCTTAATTTTGAGATATTTTTTTTATATTTCACATTGTTTGTTTTGTTTTGTATTTTACCCCTCACACTAATATTTAGTTGATGTTTCATCCAGTTTGCTCTGCTTTCAGTACCTGCTTCTTTTGTACCCAGTTCACATTTAATATGAATGTCAAATTAAATATATTATAAAAATTTATATTTCTACTCAGTTATTTATTTTTATTTATTTTTTATTTTTTTATTGCAGAGAATGGGAACATACAGAAGAATAAGCATACATCACAAGAAGACAGGTTTACAGGTAGAAAATTTGCATTTGTGAATGTGAAATTTGCTTAGAAAAAATATTAAATTAATAACAAAACAGATATTTTCGTTTGTGGGGTCTGAGTCATAATACCCAAATATAATGCTTCTCATGTGTACTGAGAAGCCTGGCAAAATCTTACACTTGACAAACACACCAATATCATCCCAAAGCTTCTGAGTGTAGTGACATGACCAAAATAAGTGTACCACAGTTTCTTCAGAATTCGAACAAAAAGAGCATGTAAGCTCAATGTCAGATTTAAATCTTTGTATAAACTTCTTTACAGGGTAGAACCTGTGTATGAGCTTAAAATCTGAGTCATAATACCCAAATATAATGCTTCTCGTGTACTGAGAAGCCTGGCAAAATCTTACGCTTGACAAACACACCAATATCATCCCAAAGCTTCTGAGTGTAGTGACATGACCAAAATAAGTGTACCACAGTTTCTTCAGAATTCGAACAAAAAGAGCATGTTAGCTCGATGTCAGATTTAAATCTTTCACTTTGTTTGTGAGAAAGAATTTTTCCCAATTAAGGTTAACAAACAAATTATTCCAAAAGGAAATCACAGGTGGAACAGAAATCAGATTCTTAAGAAATAAAGATCGTATTTGATAATTTGTGGCTTTCGACTCAGAGAAACAATTTCTACTCAGTTATGTTCACTCTCACTCAACACATATCAGTGTCACACATTTTGGAAGAAAAAAAAAACCCAGCACCCTCTGCTGGTAGATGCCCTAACTACACCATCATGGTATCATGGGTTGTTTTCAACTAGGCAGCTGAACTGTGTGTTCATTGTATGATGGCAAAAGGAAAAAGGTTGAATATATATATGGTATAAAAATTCAGGACAAGTATGTTTGTTACACTTAGTATGATTTGGAGAAGAGTTTGGAAATCTGAGATGGTCAGATACGAGATTTTAGATAATTGATCAGTCATTGCTATGTCAACCATTTTGTAACAGACAAAATCAAGACGATTACTGCAGCTTGCACCTTTCCAGCAAATCTAAATTGCAAAAGCAATTCTTCCAACATTATTACACAATTGCCAACAATGTTAGCAGTATTAGTATCACCTGTAATACTGAGTTGTATATAATGATACGTTGGTCTAATATTTTAAAGAGAAAAAATAAATAAAAAATGCCTGAGTTGCATAATGACCACCAGTCCAGATTTTGTTGATTCGAGGAGCTTGTTTTTGCACAAAGGTCTTAAGAAAAGTGTTAATGATTGGTTTGTGGACAGATGTAAGGTGTCCTTTGATGTTAACACATTGTTTTCAAATTGTTATTTCTGTCATGACAACTCTCGGAGGGATTGGCATGGTAATGTACATGACAATGTTAATGTATTTGGTCTTGGCGGAATAGATCTGCTACGCTGCTGCTGCTGCTGCTGCTGCGGCAGAGCAAGTACAGAGACTTGCTACTGGTAATACATCCACAACAGGCTGCTGTGAGCATGTAAGAAATATTGCTGCTGCAAATATAACATACATGAAATAACCCCCATATAGCGTACATGAATCACCTCGTAGCAGATCTATACAGGTGGAGCTGGGGAAGGTGGAGGTTTTCTGTAGCAAGCTGCAACTAGGGATGGCTGACGCGAAACTGACGTTTCAACACGGTGTCGAGATCCCGAAGCGCCGAAGATGTTTCGAAACACTGTTCCGAAGTGTGATTCGAAACACCCACGTCACGTGACTAAGGCGATACAAAGCATCGGGGAGTTTCACAAGTGTTTCGAGACCCGAATCTGCTTTTGATTGACAAGGTCGGGAACAAACCACACAATCGCACATCTGTCTTAACCTAACTCCCGCAAAGTATAAAAGTGGAGTTAATGCAGCAGAACAATTCATATATTTAAATAAAAATCTTTATATGTAAAACATGCCAGGTGTTGTGGTTTGATGTCTGTTATTAATGTTAATTTTTTCACGACCAAAAAAACATATTCACAAAGAGTTCATTCAGTTGTCAGAGAGCTGTTACAACACATTACAAGAACAGAACAATAAAAACACACCTTTCAAATATTTTTTTATAATTATATTTATGCTTCACCCAGATTCGAACCTAAAGTGACAGGTTCTGACAACATACCAGTCGTGAACACTAACCACTCCCCCAACTCCCGTCAATTCGCTTACCTGATTCGCTATTAATGTTATTTCAGAGCAATACTTCAAAATGACCACTAGATGTCATCGTAGAGATGGGTGTCGAATTGTTTTGAAGCCTCGGCACATTTGCTTCGACTGTTTCAGTGTTTCATGAAGCCTCGCTCTGCCCACCACTAGCTGCAACTTTATGCTTCACCCAGATTCGAACCTAATGTGACAGGTTCTGACAACATACCAGTCGTGAACACTAACCACTCCCCCAACTCCCGTCAATTCGCTTACCTGATTCGCTATTAATGTTATTTCAGAGCAATACTTCAAAATGACCACTAGATGTCATCGTAGAGATGGGTGTCGAATTGTTTTGAAGCCTCGGCACATTTGCTTCGACTGTTTCAGTGTTTCATGAAGCCTCGCTCTGCCCACCACTAGCTGCAACTGCTACTGTAAGCACTCATCATATATCTGAATGTTGAGCAGCGAGCTCATTGGCTACCCATACAGGAGAGAACCAATCAGTTGTGCCATGTGATAATGATGTCATTAGGTCAGATTGAGTTAGACCTGAGTATCGATACTTTCGATACTCGCGTCAGTATCGATACTTCGGATCGATACGCCCATCCCTAGACTGAGAACTCGACATCCATTTTTCCCAGAAACAAGTTGAAACATGGACTCATCTGACCACAGCACACATTTCCACTGTCTTTCTGACTATGTGAAATGAGCTCTGGCTCAGAGAACCCCGCTGAGATTCCCGCTACACAGACCGAGATTTCTCTAGAATCTTTTCACAATATTATTTATGGTAGTTGGTGAAATACCTAAATTCCATTACCAATTCACCTGCTTACTGTAAACTGTTTCAAAGCAGTTTAATTTAGATATTCTATAACCTTTTCACTTTTATTTTGCCTCTGTCTCAACTTTTTTGGAGTGTGTTGCAGCCATCAAAATTAACATTTGTTTATATTTACAAAATACATTTAAGCTGGTCAGTGAAAACTTTGGAAATCTTTTCCAAATCAAATAAAAGTTAAAGGTAATTAACAAATCACAGATTCTTGATTTGACTGCATTTTACAAAACTTTCCAACTTTTCTGGAATTGGGGTTGTGGTGTTGTTTGTGTGCGTTTGTGGTGTACAGCACTACTGTAATGTTAACCCTGCCTGGTTTAAATGTTTGAAAATGACTAACAGTTCAAAAAACATTAGACATTGAGAAAAGTAATCAAATGTAATCCGTTACATTACTTTAATAAAGTAATTGAAATAGTTACACTACTTATAACATTTTAAATAGGGTAACTTGTAATCTGCAACCTATTGCATTTCCAAAGTAACCTTCCCATCACTGGGTATAAGTAGCAGAGGGTGGTGCCAGGCAGGAAATGTACAGTTGTAGCTTATACCATCATGCTTATAACATTTTTATGACTAACAGTTGAAAACATTAGACATTGAGAAAAGTAATCAAATGTAATCCGGTACATTACTTTAATAAAGTAATTGAAATAGTTACACTACTTATAACATTTTAAATAGGGTAACTTGTAATCTGCAACCTATTGCATTTCCAAAGTAACCTTCCCATCACTGGGTATAAGTAGCAGAGGGTGGTGCCAGGCAGGAAATGTACAGTTGTAGCTTATACCATCATGCTTATAACATTTTTTTCAACCACACTTTCTACATTTCTCCTTTGACAGACATTCAAATGTAGCAATGTATTCTGATAAAACAAAAACTTATGCAAGCTTTTGATCCTTGTTTGTTGATATCATAAGTTAAGCGAGGGTTGTAACATTGGCAACAATTATCAGTGGAAAATTGTTGTAAAAGATGAACTGTAAAGATGGTATGTATGTAGGCGTATCTATGTATACTTTCTTAAAACTAACATTCTTAAAGTAAAGGATGCATAAGAAAAAGGCATAAAATAAAGTATTCAATGTAATCAATGACATCAAAAGACAGAAATAAAGTTAACCCTTTATGGTACGAAATTGGCATATGGCAAGAATTCATTTCTATTGTATTCTAAAAAAAAAAAAAACCTGTATATTGCACTATGGGAATTAAAAGGGCAGGCCTTAAGGTAAACAATGATGTGCTGTTTTTAAGTCACATGACATTTGAATGTCCCTCACACGGAAGACACCCGTTGAAGTGCTCCAGAAATCGCTCTATTAACCTCATTTCTAAACATCTCTTCTCAAGGGGGATTATTATTTTTTTTGCAGCATCTTTAAGTAAATTAGACTTTTCTATTCATAATTTAACTTTGTCTAGCATAGTTTTACTGTAAATTAAGAAAATACTGTACCACAGTGGAATTGCAGCAATGTATTTCCCCATTGTGATTTTTTTTTATAGATAGTAGCATCAATAATATGATTGCAGTTATTTATTTATTTGAAGTAGTTATTGTAGTATAGTTGAATTTATGTGTAAATAAAAATATTATTTCTTCTTTTTAGAAAATGAATACAGCAATATTTTACGGAAAGGCCAATAGGAGGAGTGCAGATTTAGCTCTTCCATGTGATGAGAGTGAGGATGAGTTAATTAGGGATCTACTTATTTTTTGGCTTGCATGAGTTCCGAGTATATAATTATATCAATTTCTAAAAGAAATGTGCATTTAAATAGAAAAGAAAACCATAATGTAATAGAAAAACCATAATGTAATAGAAAGACCTTTCCATTGTTGCTATATAGCAAAGCAAAAAAAACAAAAAAACATTACGTTGCTTACAAATATTAGGTCTAATACTTGCTTATGTATTATTGCCCCCATATTTAGCTAACAGAAGTAGCCCCATAACACATAAATAAAATAAAAATGAATACGTGACGCTAAACGAAAACCGATTGTAAACACTGAAAAACGGAACAAATATCTTAATACACGTTTCTGGGGAACTCAGTAAGAAGACGGACCGCGGAATAGTGATGGGAAGTTCGGCTCTTTTCAAAGATTCGGCTCCCAAATGGCTCTTTATTTAGTATCACTCTGAGCCTTCTATTTTAGCCCAATGTAGCAATTGTGAATGGTTTGTGTGTTGGTAAGCAATTTTTTATTCAGTGTTTTCATAAAAGCCTTATTTTTATTTCGTTACAAAAATAAAAAATACACAGATACTAGTATTTAACATTTTAATAAACTTTAATAACAACACTTTAGTCTTTAGTGCAGGTTGGCATTCGGAAATATCAGATGCCTCAGCTTGGATGTGCTGATGCGATTTCTCCTCTCTGTGATTATTTGTCCTGTTTTTGAGAAGACTCGGAGGGGACCGATGTTGCAACAAATTGCAGTGTCTTCCTACCTTAACCAACGCGCTTGCGTTTAAATCCGGCTCCCCTGACCCACTCTGTCGCTCTGTGTACCTGGCCTTTACCACTACACTCGCAATCTTCGGAGCTTGTGTCCCCATTCCTTCTTTCACATAATGGTATGATCCTAGTCTGTCCTCCCATGTGATTAGCCGCATGTGTTTTTTTGTAACGAAAAATGCATAAAAATAAAGCTTTTTTTTATAACACTAAATCAAAAATTGCTTACCAACACACAAACCATTCACAATTGCTAAATTGGCCTAAAATAGAAGGCTCCGGTTGAAGAGTCGGCTCTCCCCGACGGAAGTCGGCTCTTCGAGCCGGCTCGCTCGCGACCGACACATCACTAGACACATCACTACCGCGGAACGCGAAAGACTCAGAAATACCGGTGTACCCATATCGATGTTTTCGACGAAATTATGTTGCATTAAAGGATTTTTCAGCTGCCCTCTTCTTTTTCTGAAGTCTTTTAAGTGCGTGTTGCCCTCCTTGTCTCATGGTCAACGCGCAGTCACTAATACAGTGAGCGGTTTGTGTTACTATAAAGATATTAAGTATCTAGTTCTAATCATCATATATTTTTTTACTTCATATGAGGAGCATTTAAATATTTTTTACCAATTAACATTTGCTTTAATTACAATTTTGTTCAATTGTATTTAAATATTTTTAAAATATTTTTATTTGTAAAAAAAAATAAAAATATTTGTAATTATTTAACCGTGTTTAAATAGTTAACGTTATTCATCTGAACAGCTTGCAGCACAGTGTAAATCTAAACCCCAGAAGAAGGTTTGTAAGACTGTCCTGAAACATTTCGATGCACAGTACAGTGAAGAGCTTGGAGAGCAGTGGTATAGTGCAAGGTATGAAATATGTTTATTTATTTATTTATTAATAGTCATTCTGTAAAGTACTGTAATGGTTTAATTTTTATTTTTTTAATCTGGTTTTCACTAACTGGTACTATGGTACGCTTACCACAGCACTTTTTTTTTGTTGTAAATATTAGATTTCTGGAAATGTAATATTTTACCTGATTTACAGATGTGCATTATATCCCAGAACTAGTCTGCACAGCCTACATAAATGTTTGATATTTTCAGGGATGTGCTTTTGAATCCACTGTCATGGCAATACGGTGTACTGCTTAATCGCTTCAGTGACCTTACAAACGTCAAGCAGTGGCTCGCAGAGCTTGGATACACAAACCTCCTTCCACAGACACATCCTAAATCCCAGACGGCACACATCCCCCTGCAGTGTTTTATTCACCAAGATCCAGTGCGTATTCCCACCCAAAGCCACCACCCCAGCTGGTTAAAACAGTACTTCCTCCTAAACGCAGCCTCTCTTCTCCCAGTACTGAGTTTGAACTTGAAGGAAGGGGAGAATGTGCTTGATCTTTGTGCGGCTCCTGGAGGGAAAAGTCTGGCCATATTACAGACAGTCACTCCTGGTAAGTTTCAAACCTAGTCTGGAGCAATCAACAAAATACTTAGGACTAGGGCCATGATTCATGTCCGTTAAATGATCTGTTATGAGACATAACTAATAATGCACAATGCAAAACTGTTCAAATATTTGGGGTTGGTAAGATTTTTGAATGTATTTGAAAGAAGTCTCTTGTGCAAACCAAGGCTGCATTAATTTGATTAACAATACAGTAAAAACTGTATTATTGTGAAATAGTATTACATTTTAGAGTAACTGTTTTCTTTTTTTTAATATAACCTTCTTAAAGTTAAGAATGCCAGGAGCGATTTGAGGTGAAGAAAAGGGCATGAAATCCAGTTTTAAATCTTCCATGCGAAAATAGACAGAGAGACATGAACTAAGATTTGGACAGAGAAATGTGGGATTTCACGTGTAGTCCAGTGGAATAATTCATGGGATATTACTCATTAAAATTAAGTGACCAGATCGCAGCATCGTCCCAGTCTGTCAAAGTGAAAGATAATGATTATGCAACTTAAGTACTATTGTACTCTCCGACCCTTAGAATTCAATATGCTGTTATTTACTACTTTACCTTTAGATTTCTATGATTATACTGGCTAATGTCTTGTTAAATAAAACAACGATGCTTACTTATGGGTTTCAGGTTTATTATCGAGTCATCTTTATAGTATATATATATATATATATATATATACTGTATATAAATATATATATATATTAGTGCCATCTTTATGCTGTTCTTTTGAACTTACTCTTCATTGAAGAGTCCTGAAAATAATAACAGGTTCCACAAAAATATTAAGCAGAAAGACGTTTTTCAGCATTGATAATAAGAAATGTTTCTTGAGCAGAAAATCTGCATATCAGAATGCTTTCTGAAGGATCATGTAACACTGAATCCTGGAGTAATGGCTGCTGAAGGTTTGCGTTACAGGAATAAATCATATTTAACAACATATTCCAATTGAAATCAGTTATTTTAAATTGTAATAAAATTTCACAATACTTTACTTTTTACAATACCTTATATAATACCAAAGCCTTATGAACTGTTCTCCATTTCTTTGACTCGGTGACTGTCATTTCTAAAACTTACAGTACATTTTCATAGCACATGGAAATAGTACATGTAAATCAGTTTTTCATTAACTGACCCCATTTAAATGTAAATTACTTTTTGTTGTACCTTACCATTTTTTTTTCTTTTTTATACCAAAGCCTTATGAACTGTTCTCCATTTCTTTGACTCGGTGACTGTCATTTCTAAAACTTACAGTACATTTTCATAGCACATGGAAATAGTACATGTAAATCAGTTTTTCATTAACTGACCCCATTTAAATGTAAATTACTTTTTGTTGTACTTTACCATTTTTTTTTCTTTTTTGTGATAAAATTGAACTCTTAGGGCTCCTGCAGTGTAATGAGGTGGATCGGCACAGGCATGATTGGCTACTGAAGACTCTTGTATCATATGTTCCTCCTGCGCAACGACATCTGCTTTCAGTGACTCACCTGGACGGCCGGAGCATTGGGAGCGTGCAGCCAGGGGCTTACGACAAGGTACCACATTTACCTCTGCTCATCTGCCACAGCCATCACAATTACAACCTTTAAGCTAGGGGTGGGCGGTATGACCAAAATTCTATTTCATGGTATGACTAATTTTATTTTATGGTGTCAATAACAGAATTACTGCTGGCTTTTAATTCACCAAAAAGAGTCTACATGTCTTTTGAAAAAGACCATGACTAGGACTATAATCTAGCATTCATAAAATGAAATAATTAAATAAGTTTAAGTATGTCATTTTCCACTGTATGCACAAAATTCGTAATGAAAGGTATGGGTATGCTAATTAGACTAACTAGCTAGCTAGCTGGCTAACATCTACAAATAAATTACAAAATGTAGCCTTTATTTTGTTGCCTTTGTTGTCTGTTAGACTATTTTTGTATTTTACTATTTTAGGGTGGGGGAAATCTAAAATCTCGCCTAGGGCACCAACAGAGCCTGGGCTGGCCCTGACTCCAACAGTCGTTTTTTGGCAAAAGCAGATAACTCCACATTTCATGTTTACAGTTTTAAAAAAACACTTGTTTAAAGGGGTCATATGATGTTGCTAAAAATAATATTATTTTGTGTATTTGGTGTAATGAAATGTGTTTATGCAGTTTAAGGTTAAAAAAACACAATATTTTCCACATACTGTACATTATTGTTTCTCCTCTATGCCCCACCTTTCTGAAACGCGTCGATTTTTACAAAGCTCATCAGTCTGAAAAGCGAGGTGTGCTCTGATTGGCCAGCTATCCAGTGCATTGTGATTGGCCGAATACCTCAAGCATGTGACGGAAATG
>NW_015636889.1:92932-98144 GCF_001515625.1 Sinocyclocheilus rhinocerous
AACTGCAGTTGGGTTGTTTTGATTAAGTAATAATAACTTAAATACAAGTAATTTACAAAATTAAAGTTCATTGAAAGTATGTTTTTTTTTACATATTAAAAGTTTGTTTTATAGCAAAAGCAGATAACTCCAACAGTTGTTTCTTGTTTAA
The DNA here is from genome assembly GCF_001515625.1 of Sinocyclocheilus rhinocerous. Taxonomy (NCBI): domain Eukaryota; kingdom Metazoa; phylum Chordata; class Actinopteri; order Cypriniformes; family Cyprinidae; genus Sinocyclocheilus; species Sinocyclocheilus rhinocerous. Next base: position 93,084 of record NW_015636889.1, read on the forward strand.
TCTTTGTAATCTCCTCAGATGACAATGTAGATGCCTGACAAACGTTGTTGTTGTTGTTGTGATCATAAACTATAAACTGTATGGATGTGACAATACACAGAGCTTTTCCCTCACCATTGTAACGCGCAGCTTTTGCAAGGTTCCATGAAAACGTTTCAGCTTTTATTTTCCTTTTTCGCCCTGAAAAGATATCACAGGTTCATCAAGTTTGTCGAAATATCCATCCTCGATAACTTTTAGTCAGCTTTGACGAAACTCCTCTCAGCTAGCATGTCTTTTCAAAGTGAAAAGAAGTCACCTGACCTGAATACAGCGCGCTGATTCGCTAAAATGGACTTATCGGCTTCTGTTCAAAAACAACAAGGGCGCTTGTCGGCTTCTGCAGTAAAACGTGAACTCACGATGCCTTGAAAGTGGACAAAACCGGCTTTTTTGACAAAACGTGTTTAGGGTTCAGATCGCGCTATATGTGGAGAATAATGCACGGCAATCAGCTCATTTTTTTTTTAAGTGGGGTTTATCGGTTTTTGCAAATGAACTCTTCATATTCTCTTCATAATAAATTAGATTTACTTCCTTTTAATTTTGTAGGATACTATTAATACTATTGTTTGTAATTTGTTCCCTGGTATCTGCTTCTTATACTGTGTTTTTAAGGGGCTTGTTTTGCTCTTTTTGTGATAACTGGCAACCCTTCACATGGAGCTTTAATCAAGAGAGTGAAGAGTTCAATAGTGACTAGAAGGAGAGCAGCAGTATGCAAACTGAACATCAGCTACTGTTAGTGCTGACTAAGTAGTTTAAATTATACACACCCTATAACCGCATCATTATTTGACTCCAGCCTGGTGAAGACTTTCATATCAAAGACCATAGAATATACTAAGACTGCACGATATATTAAAACTATTTTAAAATAATCATAATATAGCATAGCGTAACTATCGTGCTATCTTTTATAAACCTATGCTGCTAACACTGGATAATACATCAGTATGTTTCTAAGTATGTGAATTATCGTACATTGCATTTTCAAATTAGAATTTTAAACCCTCTCTCTGAGTTTCCATGCTCTGATGTCCACATGTTCTTGTTCAAGAAATTACAGTGGCTATAGCATTTCTATCATAAAGAAGTGGCCAAACAATAAAGATTATGTGGACATTTGAATTAAATGTTTGGCCAAAATTAAACAAGGATTTGATCACACTGTAAAGTAAAAAAACAACCAAAAAAACAACAACAACAATACAATTCTGCTTAGGCCACCCATTTGGCCAGCAGAAGGCCCTGAGCCTATGTGCTCCTCTAAACTGTCCAGGTGCTGCACTGCTCTGGCGGTTGACTGCTGCACCTTTGTTCCGATAATATCCCGTTATTAACAACCCTTTAGAAAACTGAATCCTTTGTGCATCCCCCTGATCTGATTGTTCGTCTTTCTCCATGTTTCTTTGACAAATGGCTGCGTCTCAGTCTCGCACGCTCTGCACGTGAGTTAACCTGTTACGGTGAGTTAAAATCAGTTATGGTTGACATTTTATACCGCAATATATATATACTCTTAGTGCAAGCCCTTACTTTCCATATCAAAGCAACCAAAAACCTGCAAGGTGGAATAGAGGGCTTCTGCACACTCATTGGAAGACAAAGCTGCATATGTTCGCATTTTTTCCTCCACTCATCATGAGGTGACGAGACACTAGGCAGGTCACTAGCAGCCATCCAGGCCAAACATGCCAATCAAGCGGTGAATATGGCGCTTTTAAAGTTCCCAGATACTGCTGACTGAGTATTATCCTCTTCTGGCAGCAAGAGAAGAATTGGGCCACTGAGCAGAAAGGTAAATGAATACACAATGCGACAGGGGGTGTCGTGGTGGTTTTAAATGAAAACAGCTCAGGGTGGATGCGTTGGTAAAAGAGGTTCATGCTTTTTTTGTTGTTGTTTGTTTAGTTTTTTATTCAACCTGTGCTCATTGGAAAAACATTCCTGTGGTGAGGTTTCTGTAAGATAGATATTTTGTTGCTTCTTGCATGTTACTCGACACTTACAAAGAGAAATGTCCAGCGCATTCAGTTTGATCTGAAACATATGAACATAAATCTGGCAGTGTTTTTTGTTGATGTTGTATGCATCACTGTAGTTCAAAAATGAAATGTCTGGTGAGTGCTGCTAAAAGGCTAATGCTACCACCTTCACTAAACCTAACCTTAACTTAACTGATAGCGTTAATATAAGCAAACATGAGATAAAAATGCCATTTATCTTGCTTCTACATGTCTTTGAGCTCTTTTATCGTGACTTGTGTTTCATTGGATTTTCATGAGCGCTCTGCATCGCAAGAGCAGTGTTTACCAGGTGAGCTTCTGAGCAAGTTTACTATGTCAGAAAAGCTAAACATATGGAGGTTATGTGATGCAGACTTCAAAATGTATTAGTTTATAAATCTCACACTATGATAAAAGTGTTTTGAGGTCAAAATATAGTATTGTGCAAGGAACTAAGCAAAAATCTTTAAGTCTTTATTAATCAATATTCTGCCCTTGTAATCATAATTTGTGTAAAAAGGAATAAAAGCTTTTGGTGTTTTACAGCCACTAATGCTTATTTCAACCAAAAAAAAATACAGCTAATTGTGTATATATAGTAATTTATTTATTTATTTTTGATACATAATTGTGCAAAAATGTTGGTAGAGGCACTTTTTTCCAATGAGTCCATGTTGTTTTCTTTATAATTTACTGAATATAGCACAACCTCAGATGGTTGTGATACACTGATCCAACCAGAAGGTGACAGTGTTGTTGTTTTACTCTCACTGACCTCCTTTCACATTGGACAGATGCTTAAGATCCCCGGGACCCTCGATGGAGGGGACACAGGTACGCATTCAAGCTCTGATGATGATAGACTCCTGTCCCGAAATGTCAAATGAATATGTCTCTTAGAGACCCATAATCAAATCACTTTATCAGCGTTGGCACTTAGAGGAGAATAACAGGTTTCTCTTTGCTTTTCCTCTTAAACGTGTTGCCGTTCCTAGATCACATTGTCAGGCCCAGGGGGGTCTTTCTACACCATCATGTCCTTTAGTGACATCAGTCTCCAGAGTGCCCCCCCTGGCGTTCTTTTAGCCAGACAGGGAGCAGAGCTAAGAGAGGGAATTAAGAGGCTCTAATACAAAGCTGGCAGGCAGAAAAACAGTGGGGCTCAATTGTCAGCTTGACAAGACAGTTTCAGCCAGTTCTAATGAGGAGAGAGTAGTCTCAAAGGAAGCCGAGAAAGACGAGCTTAGCTAGAGCAAGGAACATTGGGTTTGGTGGGTAAGGGACTGCAGAATTTCCTGAGAGAGATCCATACCACAACGAATGGCTGGTATTTTTATTCAGTCCTATGTGTTGCTCATCTGAATCTTTCAGGGAGATTTTTACTGCTTGCGTTGTTTGTTTAACCACTGTAGAAGATTCTAGCTCAGGTGCGTTTTGTGATTATTGGCCCCAGGTGTGTGTAGTGTTTCCACTCTCTCTCTACTTCAGCCGCTCTCTTATTTGCTCAGCCGGTTTCACAGAGGACGGTGTGAGTGTGTTGGTTCTTTTAAAGAGCTAATGAGGCCCATACCGACAGGTCCCTGCTGTCCTTCTGCTTTCCTCTTTGTGTTATGTTCACCGTCCCCCAGGTGAACATGAAATATTCCCCTTCAGTCTCTTACACTGTTTTTCCTCCCTGCAGAGTTAAAACCTGCTCTCTGATGTGTGTTTGTCTGTGTGCGTTGCTCCGTCCCTCTGTGTCAGGTGCTTGTAGATGCCCCATGCTCTAATGACTGGAGTTGGCTTTATACCCCTGATACCAACCAAGGGGAAATGTGGCTGAAGGAGAGAACTCAACTACCACTCTTACAGAAGGAGCTGCTCTGGTAAATATCTATCACGGGAACTCCCACTAAAAATTCTAATATTATTTATATACTATTACAGTATTTATCAATAATTTGAAAACCTTTATTTTTATATATTCTGTTTTAATTTTAGGTTTATTAATTTTATGTGCATATGCCATTTTTTTTCATTTATATTTAGCTTTAATTTAGTTGTAGTTTTTTTTTTCCAAATCAAGATTTCTAACATTCAGGTTTTGCGGTTAAGTTTTTCATGTAGTATTCATATTTTATGTCAGCTATATTTAATGTAATAAATATGAATTTTAATAGTTTTACTTAACCTCTCCTTTTTCTAACATGGTTTTAGAAAGACCCCATTTGATGATGTCTATTTAATGTTAATAATGGCTGATTGTGTTTATTATTATTGGTTGTCAGGTCGGCCCTAGCAGCAGTGCGTCCTGGAGGAGTGGTTGTCTACTCCACATGCACCATGTCACGAGCCGAGAACCAATCAGTTGTGGAGGCGGTGCTTGCATCTTATCAAGGAGTGGAGCCTCTGGAACTGGAGCAATACTTAATTGACTCTCTGTCTGATCATTTTTGCTTTGCCCACTTTCATCCTTCAGTGGGACAGTTAGTGATCCCGCAAAGGGATAAAACTTGGGGACCTATGTATGTTTCTCGATTGCGAAGAATATATTAAAAATGTAAAAACATTGTGCAGCGGTAGTTCTTTAAACACATCAGAGCTGGGGTGCTCACAACTGTCTATCCTGACCCTCTTCATTAAACTTTCCGATTCAAAAGCAATACATAAATAAATGAATTAATAATACTGTTGGAAAATAGTTTAAAAAGATTTTAAAAAGTAATTGCGACTTTTTATCTTACAATTCAGATTTTCATTTGTGACCCTGGACCACAAAACCAGTCATAAGGGTCAATTTTTTTAAATTTAGATTTATACATCTTCTGAAAGCTGAATAAATAAGCTTTCCATTGATGTAAGGATCATACATCAGGATAGGACAATATTTTGTTAGGATAGGACAATATTTGGCCGAGATACAACTATTTGAAAATCTGGAATCTGAGGGTGCAAAAAAAATCTAAATATTGAGAAAATTGCCTTTAAAGTTGTCCAAATGAAGTTCTTAGCAATGCATATTACTAATCAAAAA
>NW_015636889.1:98181-108663 GCF_001515625.1 Sinocyclocheilus rhinocerous
ATGATTTTTGGCATAAAAGAAAAATCAATAATTTTGACCCATACAATGTATTTTTGGCTCTTGCTACAAATATACCCCAGGGACTTAAGACTGGTTTTGTGGTCCAGGGTCACATTTATTTATTTATTTGAAATTCTGAATTATTATATCTCACACTGTGAGAAGAAAAGTCAGAATTGTGAGATAAAAAGAGAGTTTTATTTTTTATTTCGTGGTGGAAACAAAAAGACAGGACTGTGTGATGCAAACTCAGAATTCAGAAGAAAAAATGTTAGAATTGTGAACCATAAACTGAGAATAGCAAGATGTAAATTCGGAATTGCATGAAAGTCAGTCAGAATTCTGAATTTATAGCCAACCAATCTGACAATTTTTCTCAGAATTGCGAGTTCAAATAAGTCAAGTATTTGATTACAGCCATTACTGGAGAAACCGCTAGTTTTATCACTCTTTTTTAAATTCTGAATTTATAGCCAACCAATCTGACAAATTTTCTCAGAATTGCGAGTTCAAATAAGTCAGGATTGCAAAAACAAAAGTCAGAATTGTTATATAAATTAAGAATTGCAAGAAAAAAGTGTGAGAATTGTGAGATAAAAAGTCACAATTACCTTGTTTTTAAAATTCTGTAGTAGAAATGGGCTTCCATATAAAACAGTAATAATGTGAAATATTTTTACCTTTTTAAAATGACTGTTTTCTATTTGAATATATTTTAAAATGTGATTTATTCCTGTGATGCAAAGCTGCATTTTCAGCAGCCTTTAATTAGTCTTCATTGTCACATGCGAACGCAACACTTGAACAAGGTTTGAGTAATGAATGTGGCCTCAGGTCTCTTCTCTTTTGCATAAGTGTTTTTAAACATCTCAGCTGAACTGCTTGAGGAGTTTTGCTGTTGTCAGCCTTTGAGGTCAGTGACAAATTGTGTCTAATAAAACTTAGAGTTTTCCTGAATCATGGAAGAGCACACTTTGAATGTTTACCATTAATATGATGTACGAAAATGAGATTGCAAACATCTTTTAGACAAGGTGTGTATGTTTAAGGAACAGTCTGTAAGTGCTGTAGCAGCACCATCGCAGCTTTATTTTTATGAAAAAATTTGCAGAGTACACTGGTTGTGCATTAGCATCGTCTCAAGAGGTCATGTTAATAGTGAAGCTTGTTACTATTCGATTTAAAACAGCATCTCAGGTGGTTTATTTAACTATAAGCTGCATCTGAATATGTTCAAAAGTTTGGAATAATTTTGGAATAAGTTTTTTTTATGTTTTGAAAGCTAATTAATAAAAAAAAAACTGTAAAAAAAAAACGTTGTCCTCGGGGATTCTACTATACGTGGCTCCATCCATTTTTACTCCTACCTTTATGAGTTTTCCAATCCTTGCCGCAGCAGAGAAGCCTCCCCAAAGCTTGATGCTGCAACCACCATGCTTCACTCTAAGTATTGTGTTCTCCAATGTACTACAAGGGTATTGCCTAACAGCATGGAAGTCCAAAAGTTCACTTTATCAGACCGTTGTGTGTTCCTCTAGACGGTTGAGCCCTTCACATGCTATCAAATGTTGAGCCGTTTCATTTTCTTACCACAATCTCTTGTAAGATATGAATCGTGCTGTTTTTGTATCATTAAATACCATGTCTTTGCCATGAAAGACTTTAACGTATTTAGTCATGAAAGGCCTGTTGGTCTTGCTTATTATAGATCTTCTGCTGACATTTTTTAAGAATGAACATTTCTGGGTGGATTCAGAGTTGTTCTAGATATTCCTTATGTGAGACCTCTCATACATAGCTTCTGATTTCAGTGTTTTTCCTTTTTGTTGTATAAAGATGACATTAAAGCCGTTTTCGAAATGTTTCTCTCATATTCATCATGGATATTTGCTACTTTTCAAATGTCCTTTATTTATAGATATTGATTTATCTTTGTCCCATATTTATCATTGTACATTTAAAACTATGATGTAAACAAAGAGTTGAATATCCATTTTAATATTTATTGTGTGAAATTACTTTTTATTATTGTTATTTTTATGTCTGTCCCACAGTTGTGGGATGAGATGAAATATATTCCTATAATATGTAAAGAAAATAGTGAAATCAGTCACTGTAGTGATATTAAACAATACATAATTTGAGATGCTGTGAATATGACATTGAATTTTCATGAATTCTCCTGTGATTCACATGTTCAGTGCTTGTCATTATTAGTTGTCAAACTAGGGTTTCATTTTCTAAACGTCCAAGGGTCAAAAATGCCCATAGTTGAATTATGAATGCTGTGAATATGACATTGAATTTTCATGAATTCTCCTGTGATTCACATGTTCAGTGCTTGTCATTATTAGTTGTCAAACTAGGGTTTCATTTTCTAAACGTCCAAGGGTCAAAAATGCCCATAGTTGAAGAAACACCCTAACACTACAAAATGATCCACTGAATTTACTTAAACAGTGGCTTGCAAAAATTATGCACTCTTTTTAAAGCATTTTTCACATGGGATAGTAAGCAATGTTAACTAAAAAAACAATACCCAGCAATACCCAGATGTTTGACATTTCCCTCCAACATTTGCTTAAAATACATGACAATTAATATAAAAAAAAATATTCAGTTTCTTAACCCTAAAAGTCATCCTAGGTTTATATGACTTTGGTACAGTAAATACCAAATAAATCGTCAAACTGAAGGAACAGAAGCAAACCAAATAGATACAATACCGAGATAATCTCAGCAAAGATTTCAGGAAACGTAATTGATATAAATTGTCATTGATTAACATCACTGATCCAACCTGAGCGCAAATAGGTGAGTGCCGCCGGCATTGCTGCCTCCAACCTCATATTTGGATATTACTATCTTGTTTACGGTATAAAAACTTTCTTATACATGATTATGTGTTCTGTTTTTGTCTACCATTGATTTACACACATAATGTGAGTCTCTACCCTTACACCTTACCCTGTTTGTTCAACATTTGATTTCTGTACTTCATTTGGCTGTCAAAGTACTGATAACAAAGAGACAATCAAAAACACATTTATGAAAATGCCATTGTACATGCTTTATTACTAATGCAACACTGGGTTAAAAATCAGTTTTAAAATGCATGACAGAAAAATATCTATATTTAAAACTTTATAAACCGTAATCTCTAGCTTCCGCTAACTGGTGCGCGCGTTCTGATGACGTAGGACGTAGGCATAGCGTAAGCTCCGGTGAGAACATGCTAATCTCGTGAGAACCAAGTTTTGTTTACAGGTGGAAAGGAAGCAAAGTTTCCTTTGTTTAGCAAAGGAAAACCAGTCTCCTCTTGGATTATATCGAAATCCTCTGACATTTTTCTTTATAAATCCTCGTTTTGTACTTCTAATTCATGACCGGTGTATTGTTTTGTTCTCTCCTCTGTGCTTCCACGTTCGTCACTTCTCACCGGAGCTTTCGCTACGCCTACGTTCTACATCATCCGCCGGAACGCCACTCTCTCGTGAACGTGCGTACGACAGTTAACGGAAGCAAGAGATTACGGCTTATAAAGTTTTAAATATGGATATTTATCCTCTAAACCTTCAAATCTATCCTGTGATCAATATCTAAATATACAATAAACATTATAATGTGATGAAAATAAACACAAGCACACGCTCTTTATGCTGTTTGCATGGCGGCCACCATGGGGAAGACAGAACTAAGGGGGAACAGACTTCGACAGAACACCGGCACGGAGGGTGTCTTCGCCCTTCCATTTTCTACATTGGGCTCCGCTTGCCCTTTCAAATCAGTGAGCAGCTCACTCACGCAGGAAATGAATTATTACCTCTCAGAGGGAGAGGAAAAGAAGAGAAAGGGAGGGGCGAGAGACTGGCCACGTAAAAGCGTACTCAGTAAAGATCGCACAGAGTCCATTGCTGGTCTGAGAAATAAAAGGCTTTAAAATAGCCGCTGACATTTACACTAGCTCCCCATGTCTGCTGTTTTAATAATGCCACTGTGAGAAGAACAGAAAAACATGCAAACCTGTGATGAGGCGAGAAATTCCCCACTGTTATACGAGGAATTGAATGAGTGAGAGAACAAGTTCAACCAAATTTAAGCTTTTACTCTTTGCTAATGTGCTAAACTAAACTGCACTCTTTAAAGTACAAATAACAACGGCTTCCTTCACAAGTAGTTCCCCTCTGAGATGGTCTTTCACTCACACAGAACTGAAATGTCCTTTTTTCATGCTTGTTAAACTGCTGCTCTGTGGTGGAAAAGTGTTCAAATTTGTGCTTAACCCTCATGTTGTATTCTGGTAATGTGTCCCTCATGTTGTGTTCCCCCAAGTGTAAATGAAATGTGCGAATGCAGGATGCAGGAAGTGACTAAGGATGTTTCATTTGCAGAATTGGTTTCAAAACACAGTGCATTTTCTCCCTTAATTTGATGTAAATACAGAAATCATACCAAAACTTGAATCAGGTGGTCTCACTTTCATAGAGATCAGCATCATTTAAGCAACTACTTTTTTTTTTGTGCACTCTACACAGATATTTTGATGATTCAGTTGTCATTTCCTCAATTTTCACTTGCAGTCAAACCAGTTGTAAAATGCACTTATCACTGATTTTAATAACTGAACTCTGTGTGTAGAGAACCGGATTAAGCACAATGTGTACATGGACCTTTTTTCCACTTTAGATCATATGTAGCTGAACCATCTTGACTACTACGTCGTCATGTGGCCGACAGAGCGCTGGCGACCCATACTGATATCTGATTTAATCTGGTTTCGCCCTTTGCTCTGCCCCCACCCCTCTCTCTCTCCCTCTCCCTGTTTGATGTTCAGATTGCTAGTCTGGCCTGCATAGCAGACACCAAGCCAACTCTGCGGGTTGCTACACAGTACCCAGTGTTAATGGGGGTCTGTTTATGACTGGCCTGGCTCTGCTTATAGAGGAAATATGGTCACAGTGCCAACAATGTCTGTGTGTGTGCCTATGCTCACCGAGACATAGCTTATATTTTGGATGTTTTTGTCTTATTTTATTGTAGTTATATTTAGCAAACAATGCCCCATTAGGAGGCCTTGTAAAAATGTTTCCCACTCTGATCTCATTAGTATTTATAAGTATTTAATGTTTACACAGCAGTTCAAACTAAAATTAAATGATGATTAATTAATGATGATTTAATAATGTGTGTGTAACGTTTATGTCTTGTTTTTCCATTGTGTTGTTGGTTTGACCTAGTTTTCCTGTGTTCTAATTAGTTCATTCTGTCCACCTGTTGTCTTGTTAGTTACCTCATTAGTTCTTTTGTTTGCTTCATGCTTATAAGTCCTCAGTTCTCCCTCAGTGTTTGTCAGTTCTCATTTATGTTGGCGTGTATTTCATTCCTGTCCCCAGTATTTTTGTTATTAAACTATTTCCTTTAGTTTTTTTATGGTTTAGGCTTGAGTAAAGTATTTGTAGGTCTTTAAAGTTGTTCAACTGTGTATAAAAAACTTTTTAGTTTAGGGACCAATTCTTACTATTAAATAGTATTAGCCTGCCTTTTACTAGCATATTGGCTGTTTAATAGTACTTACAAATCGCATATTCTTCATGACCATCTTCTTCATCCCTTAATCCTATCCAATACCTTAACTTAACAACTACCTTACTAACTATTAATAAGCAACAATTCTTCATAACAATTCAGTTAGGTAAGAGAAATTTGGACTTTATAATAACCAAGTTTGACCAAATAAAAGTAAATTTTACATATTGTCATTACTAATACATTAATAATATATGTTTCAGTGTCTATATAAATGTATGAAAATGTTCATATTTTACATATGGATGCATACAATTACTAATAAGATCATTTTATTTTATTGACACTGACAGTGAAACCGTAATTACAGACATTCCTAGCTGATCTAAATAAATGTAATCTGTCACCCTTTATCAGATATCAGAACCACCCAGTAAATACAACGGATCAGTTTCCGCGATAACAGACATGACAGAACGCACAAGTGAAACAGCTGTAATGAGTCAACTTCATCTCGCCTGTTAATTACTTCATACACATTCTGCACTGTTGCTTATGGGACTAATTATGAGGCAGACAGGCAAAGATTTCAAAGTGTCTCTCCAGAACGTTGTAATGTCAAATGGGAGTGTATTCACGGATAATGGTGCACAGAGAGACACACAGGAAGTTCTTCTCCGTGGTGTTGATTTGCTTTGATGGTTATGTTTGAGGAGCATAGCACATGCCATAAAGATGTGTGTCCATTCAAAACAATGGCTGTTTCTGTGCTTTACTGCAATAGGCCACATCAAGCAATCACCTATATTTATTGAACCAAAACTTTTTTTTTTCATAAAATTTATAGGCTGAGAAAAGCAAGAGTACCTGAACGACAAATAATGTGACATGAATGACTGTTTATGGTTTTGAAAATAAATTTTCTAAAAAATGTCAAATGGTGTAACCATCAAGTAAAATATAATATTTTACTTGAATATAATATCAAGTAAAATATAATATTAATATAACATATTTTCCCTTTTAATATTCTTTTATTTCTTATGTTTTCATCCCCTGTTGTTCTCTCACATCAAAATTCCAAGACATTATTTGAACTGTTTTGGACTGTTTTTCGCTTGTAAACTGTGTTTGATCTGTGCATATTTTCCTCCTGATTCAGACTTTTTCATTAAAAAAAACAGTATTTTGGATAGAGGTCTCGTATCTTAGCCATAAGCAATGGTTTGTAGTATATATATAAAAAAACTTCATGATGGATGTGTTGATTACAAATACGCAGATTTTCACTTCACAAGAATGGGCCTTGCATGCAAGGTCAAAAATGCTTTCGTTTTCTCTAAATGTGCATTTAATATCACCTCATTTTAACGCTCGATAGAAAATATAAACATCAGTTATTAATGATACTTACAGGTTGTGATTCAGTGGAACCAGCTGGTCCCAATAAACTGTGTACTTAGCCATCCTTTAAGAGCAAGCATTTTGTGAATCCCGCGTTGAACTCCCTGAGATTGGAGGGGGGGGAGGGATTTTAACCACTGATTCTTTGCAGCCTCTTCATTCGGAAGTGAAAATAAAACAAATTTACTTTCACAGCGTCTTACCACACAAACAAACTATAGTGTTTGAGGGTGGGGTCAAGTTGTTTGCGGCCGGACAACGTAGAACATAGTGCATGGGCATTATGCAAATGTTGGATTCGAATTACTGACGACTCGTTTCGGCTGTTCAGAGTCAATTCTTTCTTTTGGGAGACAGTAAGTTTATTTATCGTGCACTTTCGGCTTTACAACTTTGCAGATTGTTTACATTCATATACAGCTACATTACACACTGCATGAAAGGCAATATTCGAAATGGCATAATAGGGGCACTTTAACTGATGGACTGAAGTCGTGTGGATTACTTGGGGATTATTGTGATGTTTTTTATCAGTTTTTGGACTCTCATTCTGACGGCACCCATTCACTGCAGAGGATCCATTTAAAGCTCACTTAAATTTATTTAAAATTTATTTTAGATCACAGGCATGACATTGCGATGTCTTGGAACCCTGTTGGAAACTAGGTTCTTCAGGATGTAAGGTGCCTTCATGCACAAAACCTTGCCTGTTAAGCCATTGACTGACTGGGCAGCTGCCAGCTGTTTTGGACACAGTCTTTATAATATCAACATTTGCAGCATCAGCTGACCTCGACCGTGACGGCCATTTTGTTGACCTCCGCGTGAACCCTGTCTTTTTTTTTACTTGCTTATTTTGGCAGGCTGTCCCTGAGGCAGCTGAGCTGTGTCGAGCTTCACCCCACTTCAAAGGGAGAATATAGGCCTGCTTTGCATAATCAAGCGGAGAGAAGAAGAGCGAAAAGCTCAGCAGAGAATCTGCAGCAGGAACATGCAGCTGTGACTAGTGGTCTCTCCCCCACCACTAGTCACAGAGCTGCTAACATCCCAGCACAAAAGGGAGAATGATGGGACATCAAGCCTTGTCATGGAGTCTGGCCGTGATTATGGTCATGTGATTATCTTGTGAATCCCTACCCCTAAACCTAACCTTACCCATAATTTATTCCTAAAATCAGAGGGAAATGATAGCTGATTAACAAGGGTGTAGAAGCACCTAATCTTGATTGTAAGTCTAAAACTGACATTTCCTGAAAAGTTATCCCTCAATTCTGATTGGTTGATTGGAATGATGTTCCAGGATCAACAAGGATGTTGATCCAGGAACATGTTGTACTTGGTCAAATCACGCTCACCGATGATTAAATGCCATATATAAAATGTTTATTATTAATTTTAACTGTTTTGTTTGGGTCACTTACATTGTAAGGTTAATTGGACAAAAACCTTAAAAAAAAAAAATATATATATATATAGATATAAGCACAGGTGAGGCTATTTGCTAGGCATTTCTGCCAGACACACTTCCGCCAGTGGCGTTTGGGCAGCTGCAGAGTCGTCAGCCGGGAGCCACCCTTCCTAGATGTTTCGTTCCTTTAATCCCGGAACATCTCCGGGTGGTGGAGCAGCCGCCCTAGAATCCGTTTCTCCCCCAAGGCTTGTCTTTTCTGCGTAGCCAGAGCCAAAAAGCTCCCCTGCTCTGCCTCCTCCGCCAGATCTTTTAGGGCCTTCTGCAGCTTGGGGCCTCTGACACTGATAGTCTTAAGGAATCGCTGTGTGGAGATTCTGGTGAAGCCTCTGCAGCCAACTTCCACTGAAAAGGTATATGTTCTCCACCTTTTCCTCTCAAACGCTACCTCCATCCCGTCTTCCCATGGCACAGTTAGTTCGGCCATGATGACAGTCTTTGTGGTGGTGAACCAGATTACAATGTCAGGTCTAAGATATATATATATATATATAGGCTGTTTATTCACTATGAACTCAATCAAGGCTGCAGATGAAAAGTAGTTATTGTTACTAATTCTGGCATATTTACATGGTGTATATTTATACAACAATGTTCATGAATATGCATGGTCCCTATTAAATAAACCAATAAATAAATAAAAATAAATCAATAAAATATATGATTTCCTTCAAGGCTTTGTAAACATATATTTCACAGGGGTAGAATGGCATGAATAATTCACTCCGAAGTTTTCTGTTACCCGACCAACTTGAATATTATATTAGAGACGCACCAATATTAGAAATGTAGCAATACCAATAAGCTGATTTCACTCAAGTTCAAAACTATTTTGTCTAAAAAATAAATAAATGAATAAAATAAAATAAAAAATAAAACCAACCATTGTAGATGCTACATATGATTTTAGGCATCCTAATTATTATAAAGGTAGTATGAAAAATGGAGATCTGCTAAAGATTAAAGATAAGGTTATAAGTTGTTTTTAAAGATTAACTTTTTTAAGTTATTGACTATTGGATGACAGCAAAAAAAATGTTTTATATTATATTGAGCAATATTTAATTTCTTTTTTGAACAGCAATATGTGACTGGAATTTAAAATGCAATAAGCTCCACTGACATACTAAGAGGTTAATAAATCAAGCATTTAAAACAGGTTTACATTTTTCCATTTCTTAAACTCAATCTTAAAATCAGAAAACAGATCAAACAGTCATGATAAATCTCTTGACTTTAAGCTGTCACCCATACTTTTAATTCTTTAAAGTCATGATTATGTTGTCTCGCCTCACAGGTCATCATCTTGCAGATGGACGTGATCTCATTAACCTTATTAAATATTTTTATTTTTTTTTTTTGCTTAGATGATCCAACATAGATGTGCATGACTTTTCTGTTTTCAGAAAACAACTTCCCATAGCACAAACTCCCCATCCCACTGAGCTCATAACAAAACTTTCTGTTCAAATATCCTTCCTGAAAGGAATGCTGAGTTAGGTCTGGCCTTAGATCCTGTGAACTCCTCATCAGCAGGGTCAGTCACAGTCCAGCGCGGTTTAATGTCCATCACTTGAAAGTAATGGGTTGAAGCAGTTCTTTTGCTGATCTGAAACCGGTTTTACAGTTCTGTCATGGGCATTTTTCCCGCAGCAGATTCAGAAGGATGTTTTGACTGAGAGGCGGCATGAAGACAGAAAGCATCACCCTTCAGCTGCGGCCATAACAGTCTTTCCTGCTTTATGTAGCCCATTAAATATGATTCTTAATAAAGCTGACTATATAGCTAACTGACCAACATACCATTAAAAATGAATGAATGGTGCCGCATGATGCAAGTAAAGCTAAGGGACTGTGGGTGTGTAGGAGGAGAAAAGAGAGTATGGAGAAAGATATTTAAATGCCTCGTTAAGTGGGTTTTTTAATAGCCAGAGGCAATATTTGTCAGAATCAGTGGGCAATATGACCATTTTATAAATTTTATTATATAAACATATTCTGAATTTGATTTGACAAAAAATTTGTTTAACAGTTCCATATTAATTCAAGTACGGGAAAAAAAAAAAAAAAAAGTATGTTCAGCT
>NW_015636889.1:108714-123542 GCF_001515625.1 Sinocyclocheilus rhinocerous
ATATATATATATATATATATATATATATATACAGTATATATATAATATATATATAAATATATGATACAATGATTCTTTTATTATTTTTCACAACAGTAGTGCGCGGCAAAAGAAAATTGAAAATATGTTTTTTTTGTTTTTTTTTAATTAGCAAAAAGCAGAAAATTGACTTTTATGAACGTGACAGCTTCATTTTAAACATTCAGATATGAACATTTTTATGTCACCGTGATAAATGCTATAGCACTTGCTTTGAGTGATATTTTCTATTTTTAATTTAACATTATAATAAATATTTTCAGTGTATCTGTCAAGTTGTCCACTCTGTTATTTTGAAAGCTGACATCACTTCCTTGGAGAGAATTATAACTTGATAATATGAATGATGAACACCAGAGATGACTTTCACAGCATTGCTCTTTTTTTTTTTTTTTTCCAAACTTTTCCATTATCTTGAAAGCCAGTTTGCCTTTCTTGGTTCTTGAGTCATGTTCAGAGTTAACATACATAAAGGCAGGAAAAAAATGAGTACATATGCTTAAGTAAAGACAGAACAGATGGTGTAGGCCTATGCAATCGTATTTGTAAAACCAGATGTCTGTTTTAATTATTCATTTTATCTAAATTTGTATAAAACTGGCTGTATAAGTCTAAAATGATCTATAAGTGTCAAACAACTACACTTTTATTGAAATAAATAAGTGTATTATACTAATTTCTCTCTCAAATTAAATGTTTTTTTTTTTTTGTAGAAAAATTAAATATTCCACATTCAAGTACGGGCAAAAAAAAAAAAAAAGTATGTTCAGCTCCTCCTGACAGCTCTTTTTCTAAAACTTTTTGCTGTAAATTTACAGCAAAATACTGGCAACAGAGTTGCAAACCATTTACTGTATTTTTACAGGACTATTGTAAATAAATCACATGTATTTTTACATAATTAAACTGTTTTGTCTACAACAATTCATTGTTTTTTTTAACATGGGAATACTTTTTGATTGCTTCTATTGTCCTCATTTGTAAGTCGCTTAGGATAAAAGCGTCTGCTAAATGACTAACAACTTTGCCAGTTATCTTGAAAGCCAGTTTGCCTTTCTTGGTTCTTGAGTCATGTTCAGAGTTAACATACATAAAGGCAGGAAAAAAATGAGTACATATGCTTAAGTAAAGACAGAACAGATGGTGTAGGCCTATGCAATCGTATTTGTAAAACCAGATGTCTGTTTTAATTATTCATTTTATCTAAATTTGTATAAAACTGGCTGTATAAGTCTAAAATGATCTATAAGTGTCAAACAACTACACTTTTATTGAAATAAATAAGTGTATTATACTAATTTCTCTCTCAAATTAAATGTTTTTTTTTTTTTGTAGAAAAATTAAATATTCCACATGTATGTGGAATATTCCTTGAATTAAACCATATTCCTTGAATTAAACTTTAAGTGAGATGGCTAACTGATAAGCTTAATTTAAAAAGTTTGTTATCTGTCACGCCCCTGGACTCTATCTGTGTGTTTTTCCTCCCCCATGTGCTCCATGACCCAGTTTTCTCCCATGTTAATGGTTTCATTAGTTCCAGGAGTTTCTCGTCATCCCCTCCTCTAGTCCTTTGTATTTAAAGTGAGTCCTATTCAGAGTTCCGTTGTCTGGTATTGAATGCCATCTTTCCCCGCTACGTGTGTGTTCCTGGTTCCTTTGATGTCAATTAAAGTCTCTTTGTTTGAAGTTTACTCCTCGTCTCCTCGTTCCTCGCTCCGTGCTCCTCACAGTAGCGCAACGTGACAGAATACCAGACCAAAAACAGTTATCTCTGTGTGTTCCCTCCGTTTTTGGTTTTGTTTTACCCAGTGTTTTTTGTTTCCGTTGTGCCCATGGATCCTCTCGCCCGCCCTGAATACCTTCTGCTCCTGCTGGAGCAGGGGGAAAGATCGCTCGAGGGCCATACCAGACTGCTTCTGGCCCTTGCTGAACTCACCAGCTATCCGGACGACGCGCTCTGCACGTTCTATGACACCAGCCTGAACACCGCGTGCAGAGCGCCGTCGTCCGAGGATCTTTGTGGAGTGGATTCTGACGAGAAATGGATCGCCATTCACCATCTGCCCCGTGAATGAACTCGCTGGATCCAGTCCTGACCCAGTGCCCAGCCCACCATCTCCCCGCTGTGTGGAGCGCATGCCCGAGCCCACCGCTGACAGAGAGCCCGAGCTCGCCGCGGAGCCGGAGCTGCTGAACTTGTCATTCAAGGTGCGAGAGCCGACAACAGAGCCCGCCATGAGGGAGAATGCCACGGACAGAGAGACCGTGGAGTGGAGCTCCGACCACTGCACCGCAGCTGAGGGTGAGCTGATTATACAGCTGGGACTGCTGGACATTGAGGGGGACCTTATAGACTGGGAAACAGAGCTGGAAGCCGACTTGCCCCCTCACCAGTCCCCAAGTCTAGCCCAGAGAGGGCTCCAGTTCCCGAGTTTAGCCCAGAGAAAGTTCCTGTTCCCATGTCTAGCCCAGAGAAAGTGGGAGACTCCGCCTCCAGCCTCTAAACCCCGGACTCCGCCTCGGCCCCTGAACCCGTTGGCTCCACCATGGCTCCTAGCTCCCTCCTCTCCGCTATGGCCTGGCAGTCCACTGGCTCCGCCGGGCTCCCTCGTCCCTCTGGCTCCGCCTTGGTCTGTCGTCGACGGTAGGCTCTCGTTTCCCAGTCCAGCATAGAGAGAGACCCAGTCCACGAGTTTAGCCCAGAGAGGGTTCCAGTCCCCGAGTTTAGCCCAGAGAGGGCACCAGTCCCCAAGTCTAGCCCAGAGAGGGCTCCAGTTCCCGAGTTTAGCCCAGAGTCAGTCGCCGGCGCCATCTGCTCCGCCTTGGCCCTCTGAATCCTCCCCGTCGCCCTGGCTCATCGGCTCTCCGTCTTCGCCTTGGGCCTGCTCTGGTGCCGTTGGTCAGCCCCCTGGAGTCGTCGGCCCTTCCTCCTCCATGGCTCCTCCCTCGACCCAGTTTTCTCCCATGTTAATTGTTTCATTAGTTCCAGGTGTTTATCGTCATCCCCTCCTCTAGTCCTGTGTATTTAAAGTGAGTCCTATTCAGAGTTCCGTTGTCTAGTATTGAATGTCGTCTTTCCCTGCTACATGTGTTCCTGGTTACTTTGATGTAAATTAAAGTCTCTTTGTTTGAAGTTTACTCCTCGTCTCCTCGTTCCTCGCTCTGTGCTCCTCACAGTAGTGCAACGTGACATTATCATGGTGTGCGTTCATTTGTGCTTTTCACTTATACCACAAATAGGTGCAATAATAACAATTAACAACTTTCTTAAAACACATTTAAGTGTTTTATGACTTCTAATAAAGAAAGCAATACAATGGCAACTGGCTTCTTTGTTCCTCACTTTTCAGTAGCTATACCAGTGTAAGCAGAAGTAAATACCAACATGGAAGAACTCTGCATTTAGAAAGATTCTCATGTTATTCTGATACACGTCAAATCAAAATTCCCTTCTGGTGTGTCAAGCTTGTTACACCGTACAACCCTGGCAAGAGCTTCTCTGTGCCCCGGGTTAAGTCTCTTATCACCTGGCACAAAGAGTGCCATAAGAGGTGTAGTTCAGATGTCTTTTTTATCATGTTAGAGGTCTTGAGTGCATCATTGGTGTAATTGATGGCTGTCACATAAAGGTCCAGAGGCCAGGCAGTCATTACCTCAACAGCTATAACATGCTATAAATGCTTAAAACTTTCTTTATTTTTTTAGTCTTTCACCCATAACTGGATCATTTTCAGCAGTGTGTGAGCTCTTTGTGTATCTAGAACATTGGTTTGCTGGTCAGTAATGACTGTAATTAAACACCTTTTAAAAATACCCTATCCCATGAGTACATTTTTAGAAACCTAATAAATATAACAACACTCTACATAAGTACAACATTCATTCAAGAAAACAATGCATACAATTTTCAAAGGATTTCTGTAATTGTTGCATGTGTTCTTCATGAAGGCCCTTGATATATTGTTTAGGAACTCAAAGAGTTTCCCTTGTTTTACCCTGAATCTTTTAGGCAATTTTGGTTTGATTAAAACAAACTGTGGTGTGATTGCTCTATTAGTGCGCTTCATTTGAATAAGTGTGAATGCTGACTTCCGAACTATGGTGCATACCAAACAAGTGGTCCGAGATCCCCTGAAAATTGTGGTTCATCTGGTGCGGTTTGAGCAACATATGAACGACACATGGACCAAAGACATCTAAATGAACCAAAAACAGGACCTGATGTCACAAGATGCGACCATAAAAAGGATAGAATGCTCAAGCATGCCTGTTTCTTTTTGTCATAGGAGCTATGTTGCCCAGTACAGTTTGGTACAGTCGTCGGAACCATTGTCTTCTTGCAGCAGATTTCCATTGTTTTAGATGTTTGGTAAATTGGCAAAATATACATCATAAAAGCTGTCCAATCAGGTTGTGACTGTATCCATATGCCTTTTATTTTGTATCTTTAGGTATGGTGTTAAAAATGACAGTGTGAACACAAAGCAAACCAGAATTAAATTTATATATATATTTATTTATTTTTAATTTTTTTTGTTGTGTTTTGTTTTTTGTCCCAGACCAAACAAACCAAGAGAAATTGAAGTATACGTTTAGACACACTCTAATTTCTCTCCATTGTACAACTGAATAGACAACAGAAGAACAGTGACATCCATTTGGGGTCAAGAGGTCAGAGGATGAAGCACAGCTGCTGAATGCCAAGAGATGTGGAGATGGCTGAGTTGGTCCAAGGATTTTGAAAGTTGGAATTAAAACTGTTCAGTTAATTTCTGGGCTCTGACTGAGCAAAGTAACATCTTCTGGCCCTGTGCCAAGGTCTGGCAAGCGTTTGGGAGCTCTGCCTCATTGCTCATGATATGCTGACGCATCAGGTCAATTAAAAACTGAGTGTGATCTCTGCTGAAGACTTGATGAAAAGGCAGATTAGTGGCACTAAGGAACAGATGATTGGCAGCTATAAGAGAACCAGGCGGGTCATCTGGAATGTGGGGCGGCTGTAAAATCAAAATAAATTCATGACTATTTTCATGTGAAATTAATATTGTGTGTTCACTTGGATAGGCATGTTCTCATCGTACATGGCTGAATTTAGATTGATATAACAATGGTGTCACTAGCCTGGTCAGATCTGGGCAATGGAATAGCTGCACTGAATCATCTATGAATGCTAAAGAAAAAAAAACATTAAAGGGGTCATATGTTGCTTTTTTAAAGGTCATTATTTTGTGTATTTGGTGTAACAGAATATGTTGACATGCTTTAATGTTCAAAAAATGTACAGTATTTTTTCAAATACTGTACATTATTGTAGGTCCTCTATGCCCCGCCTCTCTCAAACACTTCGTTTTCAACAAAGTCCTACCATTACCATCCGTTCAAGCCCGAAAGGGGAATAGAGTCACGTAACAGACAGAGTGATGAAGCTGGTATGTGTTTGCAGTACACAAGCAACGGTTAAGACAGCTGACTCGGCTGTGATGTGACCCTGTCTCTCTCTCACACACACACACACACACACACACACGATGCGCAAAACTCCGCATTTGAACAGTCAATAGCAAATACTTAAACTAATAACAAAACAGTAGCTGATTCAGAAGCGCCAGATTGTCATAGTAAAGTCAGAATTACCTCCTCTCCTAGGTTCACTAAACGGTCGTCCATAGAATGCATTGCTGTTCTGTTGTAAGTAATTTTAAAGATTCCTAAATGCATCTACTTTCTGAAGGCCAAATAAAGTGCTTTTGCTTTCGCACTGAAACACACAGCGTCTCCCTGACATGCTGTTTCAACACTAACTGCGGTTACTGAAACCATGCCTTCTTTCTTTGCGTGCACATTTGCGGCATTATGCTAATATTTCCACATAGTGAGGTAGATATGTGGGGGCGTGTTAGAACGAGCCGTTTTAGGGGGGCGTGGCAGAGTCTTAACTTTGATAAAGAATATCTCTTTGGTTTTGAGACTTTAGTCTTTGCAACTTCAGGGATCTTATCTATGCACAATCAGCTTGTAACACTCCAAAGAGAAAGGAAAACTTGAAATCGCATCATATGACCCCTTTAACAAATAATAACTTTATGCTTTCAATTCATGTTTTAATATAAAGTACCTTGTCAGTCCTCTTCCTACAGTAATCTATGGGAATCTTGGTAATGTATTGCTGACCTAAACAGACAATTGATTTGTGTTAAATAAAGAATTTGTACTAAATTCCAGTAATAATAAAACCCTGCTTGCTTCTGAACTGAAAATGAAAACATTCCTATCACTAATATGATATCTAATAAATACATACACACATAAAATAACCACAAAGGCTACCAGAGTGACAGCAAGCCAGGTCCATAATATACAAGAATGCTTATCATCCAAAATCTTACAGTCCCAAAAATATATTAAAATGATGTGCTCTAGAGATGTGCTCTCATGTGATCTCATTCTGCTGCCTGCTGTCTGCACGCCACATATATAGTAGTAATTTTGCTATATTGTTGGCCATTGATGTGCATGATCTGAATGGATTTTTACTTTTCAATTAAAAGCTGCGTAGTTCATGGAAACACACATGGTGCCACTTCTCTAATACTTTTTAGGCAGAAAACCACTATCTCAAATATACAAAGTTTTGTGTTTTGTCCCAACAACACAGAACTACTGCAGAAAAATTTCAGCAAACCTCAATATTCACCCTGAACGCCCTGTTTCCTTAAAAACCAACATCCATGAAAGAGCTGCAGCTGCAGATACTTTAATCACAGACATCAGTTTTGGAGAGAAGAGTGAGAAGTAGACTCCCTCCAAAATCTCTGAAGCAACTGGCAGATGTTCTGATAGACAACGTTCACTTGGAAACCATTCAAAGTTGTATAGGAATCTATTCTAAGAAGGCTGGAAGCTGTATTAAAGGCAAATAGTCATAAAACAACTGAATAATGAAATATTGCCTATTTCCCAAACGTTCGCATTATTTTGTCCAACCCCTATATTTTTTTATTTATATATTTGCTTACTTCATTTGGCAGGAATAATGCAGGATAACATTGTTATGTAATGCAGAAGGTGCTGTGTGCATTGGCTTCTAGCTGATAGCTCATTTGCAGACTCTGTCCCTGGCTAGGCTTATTTCAAATGTAAAAATACAGTTTTAATTTTACATTTAATATGAATCGATGTGGATGTGAGGTGGAAGTGGATTTTTTTTTCTTTCACGGGTCTGCTGCCACAGGGCTAATTTGACAGAGAGACTGTGTAAAACAGACATAATCCCATTTTAAACTCTACACAGCTTTGTCTCATTAGAGTCTGCACTTCGAGCTGCAGTGTGCTGACTTCATTAGCTAATATTGGACAGTCAAATTGGCTGTTGAAAAAGGCGAAGACATCCGGCGCTGCCAAGGAGGAGTCCAATATTAGCTAATGAAATTGAGCTAAAATGAGCTTACAACCTCACAAAATTGCTACCATTTCAAGCTAACATCCGTGCAGTGCCATAACTTTTGTTAGTCCCTCAGAGTGAGGAAATTGACGGTTAATATTAGGCCTATATCTCCTAGGGGAATTGCCAATTTGTCATTTAGCTATAGCTCTATCAATGTAAGATAAACCACATTTACATTTCGTGTGTATTACTCACTCACATATATAGACACCAGAGAGATACACTTTCATTAAGGCTTTGCAAGGTGACAACTGTATGGAGATCAGATAAAAAGAGCAATTGAGGTTTGCTTGTGTATGTTTTTTTTTTTACACATATACATTGATTCTTTGATCAAGGTTGCTGTCTCCTTCATCAGCATAGCAAACGCATGCCTTGTGTATTCAATGAGCTAGTGTCTCGATCACGCAACTCCAAGTGTGCATTGTGCAAGTCGTGCTAACATAGACTAAGCTTCGGAACGGTTCGGTCTCCAGGGGGGATTTGTGTATGTAAAGGGAGGGAGAATGTGAAAATGTCTGAAACATTAATATTGCTGTAATCTGATATAGATTTCACTTGGGGCGAAGGCATTCATCACGCAGGGAGAGAATGACTAATGAAGGATTTATGATATGTGGCGTATGTCAGTAGACACTTATTACAAGTCTAGAGGTTGATATGCGCCAGTGTTTGCGTGTGCACATTTGAGCATGTCTCTGTGTGTTAGTACATCTGTGAAGTTTGTTATGATTGCCTAAAAGTTTATGTTTGGATAGGGATATTAAAGGGTCTGCAGTGTCTTTAGAAGATCGTGCAATTTTTCAAGGAGTAAACAGACCTGTCAAACTATGTGGGAAACTATACAAATATTAGAAGAGTCTTCTTAAAAAATCAGTTATGTATTTGGTTTAATGCATAAAAAGAGCTCAAGCCTGCAACTCTGTCTGCAAATTATGGCCTGTCATAATGTCATGAAAGACATTCAGTAGTACTACATTTGTGCAAAACTACAGTCTACTTTAGTAAGTGTTGACAGGGTCTCTATGCAAGGTTTTAAGTTCATGACTTTTAGCTGTGAGGCCACAATAATTTCAGTCTAATAAGACTGAATCTCTTTGACTTGTGAATATTTAAACTCACAATATTGGTACGTCATAATTTGACTTAGTGAACGTAACTATGATTTTATACTCGCATGTACAGCAATGTGACAATTTATTCTTGATTCAACACAATGGAGGACTTGTAGTTATTTTTGCACTGACTGGCACAGAATGAAAAAAGAACAAAAGGTGATGAAAAAAACAAGACACTTAAGTTATTTATAAGACATCTGTGTTGTTTATTTTTTTGGTTCTGCATTGGTTTCTGTTTTGCATTCTCATTGCTCATTTCTGCTCGTTGCTAGGAAGGACAATGTGCACATTTGACAACTGATTGGTCAGATATTTTATAAAAAGTTAGAATTCTGCCATAACATCTGCAAATTGGTCAGTTTGGTTACCTGGGACTTAATTAGTTCACCTAAAAATGTTAGTTCATCTGAAAGTCCATAAAACCAAAACTCTGATGCTTCAAAAAGTAATCCATATTAATTGAGCAGTTTAATGCAAGTCTTCTGAAAAACACAACTGCATTATATGATGAACAGATTAAATGTATGCTTTTATTCACATTTAAACATTGATTAATGCACATGCTTAGAGTACATCAGATATGGTAAACAAGCCCAAATGTGCTTGATTGATGCAAATCTGTTCATTACGTAAACAATTGTGTCTCTTCAGAAAACTTGGATTAAACCACGTGATTCGTACAGCTTGCTTTAATGGTGTCTTCATTAACTTTTTGAAGCATCAAAATTTTGGTTTTGTGGACTTTCAATGAAAGACTGAAATTTTTCGGTGAACTAACTCTTCAAGTCCCAGATTGTAACCAAAGTGAATAGTCACAGACGTAATGGAAAATTTCTAACAGGTTTTAAAATATCAAATTGTCAAATGTGCACATTTATTGGCTAACAAAAGAGCAGCAATGAGCAACAGCCAATTAAACTGACAGAGAGAAAGAATGCAAAAGAAAAACGATGCACCAGAAAAAACAAGTCTTAAACAAATCTTATTTTTTCAGCTTTTTTATTCTTTCTCCCAATATGTGCATATCACTGCAACAATTACCACAGGTCCTCATGTTGCTGTGCATGTGAGTTTGTGCAAGAACACATTTCTTGATCATAATTACTCTCAGTGAAGCAAATGATATTGTAATTGATGTCTGCTCCAATACTTTAGTCTTTTAAACTGAATATTTAAGTCAAATTTAGTCATTTTTATTTGTATAGTCAATGTTGTTTCAAAGCAGCTTTACAGATAATCATGTCTTAATGTCTTAAAGCTCCAGCTTGAAAAAAATAAATAAATTAATAAATTAATAAATAAATTGTCCATAAGGTGTTTAGGTTGAGATGAATCAGACCCAGCTGGGATTACTCCTCTGGCATTGCAGTGAATATATATATATATATATATGTGCTAAATATTATCTAGTTTGATAGTATGTGTAATACATCAAAAGGCAATCAACATCAGTCTTGTAATGTGCATCTGGCTTAAATTTCTCATTTTGTTTCACTCGCTTGCTTATTCTGCCAAATACGCCACTGATAGGCCTGTGATAATTCTTTATGCTGCTCTTTATATGTATGTAACAGAGGTGTTAATTTGTAACAGCTGGTCTAACAGAGATCTTCCACGAGTCACAAAGTGTTATGAGGCAAATTGGTGTCTGCGTGTGAGTGTTTGTTGTGGGTAGATTCATTTGCATGCTTTGTGTCAGGTTGAATTAGAAACATAAGCTTTAAATGGGATTAGGTTTGACTGAGACTGCCACACAAATCCAGGTAAACAATGCATTTCAAGGTCTCTGTGTGTGTCTGACTGTATGTGTGTGTGTGCGTTTCTGAGAAAGAGAGAGAGGCAATCTCTTGCAGCCAGCAGACAGGACAAGGCTTGACATGATGCAAATTTCCAGCTGCCTCTCTTGCTTCTGGCTGATGTAGTGTGTGTGTGGCATAACACAGTCTCTTTAAATGACCCTGAATATGTTTGTTGACAGTATTTGTTGACACATGCCAGAGGAGACCTTTAATTCTTTCCAGTAATTCACATCAGTAAACCAAACTATGAAAATCAGCCCAAGCGAGTGTAATCCTTTTCTAATAAATAAACAGACATGCGACAGAATAATAATTTGAAAATGTAAATCAAAACGTCCATTCGGGAAGATGCTATAATGTATTGGATGACAAATAATAAACCCAATTCTAGATTTTATTTTCATGTGAATGCCAATGTAAAAATTGACCTCACAAAGCTAAAATGTTTAGGGTGGTTGCCAGAGTGTTGCTACGTGGTTGCTAAGGTGTCCTGATTGATTTTAGGTGAATGACAAAGACTGTCTAAGGCAAAAAAAAAGCAAAAATCTTTTAAAAATCCAATTTAAAACTCAAGTTAGAAATGCACTTTGTGTGTTAATATTGACATTTGTTTTGAAACTTTTATACAATTTTTAACAAAATAATTTAATCAGTCTACAAATTTCATGCAGTGTAACCATCAAAAATAATGTTTATTTTCTTTACACCTTATAGGGGATCACGCCACATTTTACCACCTGAACTAATCTTGCTATGTCGTAAAAGGTGAAATTTTCTGACATTTTAATAGACTTCTTTGACCTAGCATATAATTTACATAACCCTAGCATTTCATTTAATAATTTTTTTTCCTGCATTTGGGGTTATTTTTATTATTTGTATGCTATGGGGTTATTTCATGTATGTTATATTTGCAGCAGCAATATTCTTACATGTTCACAGCAGCATGTTGTGGATGTATTGACAGTAGCAAGTCTTGGTACTTACTCTGCCGCAGCAGCAGCAGCGTAGCAGATCTATTCCGCCAAGACCAAATACATTAACATTGTCATGTACATTACCATGCCAATCCCTCTGAGAGTTGTCATGACAGAACTAAAATCCAAAATAAATAATGAACAAATAAAATATAAAACATGACATTATTTCATTGACAGTCTTTACATTTATTAAACCAAAACCTTTCACATTTTTTAGAAAGGATGATGCCTTGTAAAATAGCTTTTACTTTACCGAATAATCCGGAACACAGGCAAGTTTGTTTTCTGACAGGGAATCACCCGCTCCACATTTTGATTGACAGCCGTCACAGCCTCTTAGAGACCGTGTTTTCTCTTTTATTTTCAACCATTGGATTTTTAAAAAAAAATGGCTGTTGGGATGCGGGTTGCTACTTCTGACGAAGCGCTGTTAAATGTAGGTGAAACTACGCCGCAAAAATAATAAATAAAAAGCTTTCTTAAAAAGGCAAAAGAATGCATGCACGTTTTCTTAATATGAAAATTAAAAACCAACAGACTGATGAAAATGCAGGACATTTTGTAAATATGCGACATGCGGGACAAGGGGTGAAAATGCTGTGCGGTACAATGCAAAGCGGGACGGGTGGTCACCCTACTTTGAGGGTTCCATCTACTTGCATCATATAGACCAGATGTGTCAAATTTTGGTCCTGTAGGGCCAACATACTGCAGAGTTTAGCAGAGTTTACCTGTTCCTGCATAGACGATTCTAGTAATTCTGAAGACCTTGATTACTATGGTTCGGGTGTGTTTAACTGGGGCTGAAGCTAAATTCTGTAGGACAGTAGCCCTGATTGGACACTCCTGATTTAGACTGACAGAGATGGATGATATTTCCAACAAAACTTTGTTGGTGTTTCACAGAAGAAATCCAGTCATATACATCTAGGATAGCATGAGGGTGAGTAAATGTTGAGAGAATTATTAGTTAATTATTTTGGGTGGAGTATTCCTTTAACAAGGTGTTTCTTTGCAAGAATGTTATGCTGTTAATGAGTTTCTTTTTTTACGATTTCAACATATTTGTATTTCCCTGATAGCTTTGTCTTTATTGACCCACAATACTTAGGGTTGCAGGTTTGTTCAAATCCTTAACCTGAAGTATGAGCAATGGTAATAAAAAAAGTTTGCATTAGCAGCAAATAACATTATACTAGTATCTGTGAAAATGCTTGTATAAAATACTGTATAATTGGATGAAATTGGATGCTGTTAAGTTGTAGCTAAAGAAGCTTCCTTCTGTTTCGCTTGACTCTTGTTTCTCACTTTTGGTTCACCTCTATGTGACCCTCTTCTTCACTGTCCTGCACATTGGGTCAAAAGAGCAAAAACAAACATACTGAAATGTATACTTACGGTTGGAAAGCAATTAGTGAAGTACAAGACCTTTCATAGTAATGATAACAAGCAGTGGTGTTGAAGAATGCACTCTCGGCCAACTCATCCGGTCAATAACCTGAGAGGAAATATAGACTTTAGTTTCTGTGTGTGTATGTGTGCGGAAGTTACTGGACCCATTCAAACACAGTAATTGAATCTCTTTCCACTGACTTTGTCAACCTTGGCCTACCTAAATAAGATTTGCCTTGCAAACTTTGATAAATGAAGTGAGTCTGAAATGGAACAAGATATGTCTGGGAAAAAGTCAAAGGTAGGATAGTAATGATATAGAAAAGTTCGCACAAAGGTCACATGTCCGACATAGAGAAAATCATCCTGCGCACACTTGTCAGAGTGCATTTAACTGGGGTGAAAAATTGCATCGCCAATAGGCGGCTCTATATTTAGAGTCTGGCTTTCTCTTGGACCTTCACTCTTGATATTCACGTTGTTTTTGATGTTCATCGGCCAGAATGATTGATGGCCTGTGCCACGCCTCCGAGGCCACCTGACAGTCTCATTGTCTGTGTTCCTTCATCAGTCTACCCTCTCTTTCTCTCTCTCTCTCTCTCTCTCTCCTCAAGACCTGTTTGCATTCAGCCTCAAGGGCACAAAACCCTCATTCAGCATCTGAATACACCACAAAGTAGCTAAACCACAAGTGACACATTTACTTTAAAGGGAAAATGAATCAAGCAGGTCCTGGCGGAAGAGACGAAGCCCCAGCGGTAAAGCCAACCATCACGCTAATGCGAGTCTCCTGTACTGGAGCCAGACACTGAGCAAAGGTCCGTAAAATGCATTTGTATGAATCGCAAATAAATTACAATAATCGCAATGTCTTAGCCAGAATCCCAGATCTTTATGCACAGGCTTCTACGCTCTCAAAACAACTTTTGTTGAGACGCTGCGTTATCAGTGATGCGGGAAGAAAGGCCATTGTGTTCGCTGTGTGAGTGATATACCAATGTTTCTCTAGACATTAAAGGCTCAGTTATCTCTCACAGTTCAAATATATCTGTCTCAGCACAATCATGCAATAGCAAAGTTAAAATAACCTTGAAAAGAACTGTGTACTGAAACAGGACAAACATTCAGAGCAGACAGAAGACTAGCTCAGTCGACTCTGAGCTTTTCCTTTCAGGGCTGAAGGTAGAACATATCTATCCTACAATGACACAAATCCACAATTTCTGCAGAGTCTAGTCTGGAATTTGAGAGGTGAGCCATGGGGATCTGTGTATGTGTGGACTTTTAGAAGCCACACTCCAGGTTACAGCACTCTCTTCCTTATCTGAAACAAATTAGTCATCAACAATTATGATTCAAAATCAAATCAAAGCACAGATTTAAATTAGAATTTTGGTAAATAATTATGAACAAAAATGTGTGTGTGTGTGTGTGTGTAAAAACTTGGTAGGGCTGAATGATTAAAAAAACAAACAAACAACAACAACAACAAAAAACTGCATACTGCAATTTTCCTGTTTTTTTTTTTTTGCTCCAGTTTTGCTGGGCTTGTTTTTTAGGGCTGGACAATTTGGACCAAATTTCAAATTTTGTGATTTGACTATTATTATTATTATTATTATTAAAATATTAAACAGAGTAAGAAATATGACTATTTTAATAATTAACAGCGAAATAAATCAAAGTTTTCTGAAAATAGTATAACAAAAAAGATAAATAATGACAGCAACTATACAACATTAATTATTTGTAGCTGTCTTAATTTCTTCATTTTCAATTGTTAAAACATTAAACCTTTATTTTTTTTAAATGAGAGGCTTAATAACAGCCAAAACCTTCAAATTGGCTGTTATTAAGTCTCTCATAAAAAAAACTACAACAACTTTATCCTAGAGAATTAGTTAATTACTGACCGATCTCAAACAAAATTCTCAAAAGATCGTCAAAAATACTAGAAAAGGCAGTGTCCTCTCAGCTATGTTCCTTCTTAGAGAGAAATGGTATCGGTGAGGATTTCCAGTCAGGATTTAGACTGTATCATAGTACAGAGACT
>NW_015636889.1:123844-127604 GCF_001515625.1 Sinocyclocheilus rhinocerous
TAATTTTTTTTATAAAGAGCCACTTTATAAGTGCTTGTCATTACAGGTTTGGGAATACGGTCGGTGCATGTTCCGTTCACTAATATATACATTATAAGTGTACGTTAATTCTGAAAAACACAGTACATATACTGTATTTAATTAAATCTGAGCCTTTGCAATGTGATAATCGCACTTAACCATATTGCAATTTTTGTTTTATTTTGAATAATCATGCAGCCCTAGAGCTTGTTCACCACATGCTTTCGTTGTATTGAAAATAGCAAGCATGATTTTTTTTCACAACCTCTCCTTTTATGTTTCATTGAAGAAAGACAGTTATATGGGCTTGGAAAAAAAGAAGCCCAAATGTCTAGTGATATTTTGCAAACGGGTTGTTTTAGCCACACTCAACACTTTTGGGTCATTTTTAGCTTGATTTAAATTGTAAATCTGAAACAGCTCTTTTCTGTGACTCTAGAAAAACCCGGAAGTGTCGCCACCGAATGTTTGTTTGATAACAGTAATTTCATCAATTCAGTCCTATATGACCTTGCAGGCTGTGGTTCAGATGGCAGGAGCAGAGCAAGAATATTGTGGTGTGTTTTCTGTGGAGCGTGTTTGAGTTAGTCCAGCGAGTAGTTAAGAGCCCAGACCTCATCCATCAGGCACTGACAGGAGTGCTGAAGTGTGTTAGAGCACAGCACCGCTGTCATTATCTCTTATGATTCCCTCCTGACACTCAACCTATCATGTAAGCTGTCTTCTATCTCCTTTTCTTTGTTCTTATTTTCTCTCACTCGCTCTCTCTTTCTATACTCTCTATATATTTCAATTTGAGATGAAATGCTTTATATTTCTCACTTTCTTCTCCTTGTTACCCTTCCTATTACAGTTTCACATTCCTTCACACGCGAACACACACACACACACACACACACACACACACACACACACTCACTCTCATAACCTAAAATTAATCCATCTTTGTAACTCCACAGGACACTTTTGCCTCCCACTGAAGTTACACTGTCTGTTGGATTTTTAGCACAGTCCCCACAGAGCAGTTGATTTACATGGTTTGAGGCCTCGGAACTCACTCCTGTCACTCAGTCATTTAGTGTGGTCCATAGCAGTTTTGGAGAAGCTTCTGTATAAAAATAGTTAAACTGAAGTTACTCTTTTGAGAAAGCAGTCAGTTACATTATAAGTTATAAACTATATTATGCACTGAAAAGGGGTGTAGAAACAATTTTCAATCAGATATTGCTAGTAAATTTAACAAACAAAGAAACAGTAAGTAACAAACTGAATTAAAGATTACAATTTTAAAGTAGAATACTCCCAACTAGTCTGGCTCCCTCAACTCCCTCAGCTTCCACAGTAAAAATATTTGGTTTGCTTTCTTACAATTAAGGTCCACATTCTCTGAGAAATTAATTTTATTGTCAGTCAAGGTCCCCAGGTACTTAAAACAATTAACAGTATCTACTGACTAACCACATAATGTAATTCCTGGAAGATATTCAGGGTTTCAGAGATTCAGGTATTAAAGGGTTCCTGCGTGGCATCACATACACAGACACAGAACAGCATACGTTGTTTACGTCCAGCGGATATTCTCCAAAATGGCATTAAAATTGTATTCTTTAAGGCACCTGTTGAAAACAAAACTCATACATAAAAGTCTGAAGAGGGAAGGGATTGGAATGGATGAAAATTAGTAAGGATCACACTTCCGTTCAAAGGTTTGGGGTCAGTATGATTTTGTAATGTTTTCTAAATAATTCTCTTATGCTCACCAAGGCTGCATTTATTTAATTCAGTAAAAATAGCAATATCGTGAAATATTATTACTTTTTAAAATAACTGTTTTCAAGTTGAATATATTTTAAAATGTAATTTATTTTTGTGATGCAAAGCTGAATTTTCATAAGCCATTACTCCAGTCTTAAGTTTCACATGATCCTTCAGAAATCATTCTAATATGCTGATTTGCCACTCAAGAAACATTTATCATTATTATCAATGTTTAATTGTTGCGAAAACGGTGATAAATTTTTTTAAAGATTATTTTATGAATAGAAAGTTTAAAATAACAGAGTTGATTTGAAATAGAAATTGTGTGTAGCAATGTAAAAGTCTTTACTGTCACCTTTGGGTATTATTTAATGCATTCTTGTTAAATAGAAATATTAATTTCTGTAAAAAATAAATAAATAAAAAGTAAAAAATAAAATAAAAACATACTGACCCTAACTTTTGAGGAAATCATTAATCTTGATCAGAAAAAATATGTTGCTAAATGCTGCCAGAAATGTGATGCCATGCAGGAATTTGCGCAAAGTTAGTAGTGTAAGTACTTTTAGTTTCCTTTACAAAAGGAAAAGGGGGTGTGATGGGTCCATTAAATCACAAACTTAATCAAAATGTAGTTTTCCTTTTGATTACTGGGTTGTGTTTTTACCAATTAAAATAATTTAGCATCCTTTTAAAAATTCTTACACAGACCAGAAGACGTCGAAGTGGAACAAGCCACAAATTAATATTCTTCTTGAATGAATAAACAAACTTAGCATCATTGTAGTACACCTCTGAACCCGAACGGTGGCCCGACAACCATAAATTTGACTATAAAATGAGTTGTTTTCCTGGTACCTGGGTAGAAAATAAAGAAATAAATACGTAAATACATAATTGAATAAAAACAAGTTGATATTTGTTATGCACATGGGTCCGTGTCTAATTTCCCTCCTGTTTGTCAAATTAAATTAGCAACTTTTATTGAGACACAATGAATGTTAATGAGGCTCTGGATGTTTGGGACAGGCTTTATTTATGCTCAGAAGGGATTGACGGAGATGCTTTATTTAAAGGGGTCATATGATGCTGCTAAAAAGAACATTATTTTGTGTATTTGGTGTAATGAAATGTGTTTATGCGGTTTAAGGTTAAAAAAACACATTCTTTTCCAAATACTGTAGATTATTGTTTCTCCTCTATGCCCCGCCTTTCTGAAACGCGTCGATTTTTACAAAGCTCATCGGTCTGAAAAAGCGAGGTGTGCTCTGATTGGCCAGCTATCCAGTGCGTTGTGATTGGCCGAATTCTTATAGCGTGACTGAAATGTTACGCCCCTCACCATATTTGGAAACACACAGCGACTCCACGACAACAATACTACAGCGAGAAAAAAGGTGTTACGCAAATCTTCCAACACAGTGACGTAGATTTGTGGGGGGGTGTTTAAACGAGGCGTTTTAGGGGGGCGTGGACGAGTCTTAAATTGTGATGTCTGCGGCAACCACATGTGACGACCCTTGAAAGCCGATCTGGTGATCCACAGCGCGAAGTTGATGTATTTCCTCATTGACCAGCACGGATCAGCTCCAGGCATGACGAAGCGATATCGTCCTCTTTTGGAAGGCCAAACAAAGTAGTTTCGCTTTCACAACGATGCACACAGCGCCTTCACGACATGGCGGCGGTCGGCAACAATACTACAGCGAGAATAAAAGTTACGCCTTCTTTCTTTGCGTAAACATTTGGGCGGTGTTATGCAAATCTTCCCACATAGTGAGGTAGATATGTGGGGGCGTGTTAGAACGAGGCGTTTTAGGTAGGGTGGCTGACTCTTAACTTTTATAAAGAATATCTCTTTGGATTTGAGACTTTAGTCTTTGCAACTTTACAGATCTTCTTTATGCACCAAGAGCTTGTAACACTCCAAAGAGAAAGGAAAAAATGAAATCGCATCATATGACCCCTTTAAAAAAATTTT
>NW_015636889.1:127676-132261 GCF_001515625.1 Sinocyclocheilus rhinocerous
CGTGAACATTTGGGCGGCGTTATGGAAATCTTCCCACATCGTGACGTAGACGTTGGGGGCGTGTTAGAACGAGCCGTTTAGGTAGGTGTGGCTGACTCTTAACTTTTATAAAGAATATCTCTTTGGATTTGAGACTTTAGTCTTTGCAACTTTACAGATCTTCTTTATGCACCAAGAGCTTGTAACACTCCAAAGAGAAAGGAAAAATTGAAATCGCATCATATGACCCCTTTAATGAACTGCTTTCATAGAAGAATGTTTTTCAATGTGCTGCCCAATTTATAATTTCTTACATAAGACAAACAGCTGTGCACAGTAAGCAATTTTGAGCATCATTTTAGGTCACATATGTTTTCTTTACTCTTCACCCTTTGCTGTGTCTCCGTCTCTCCTTCAACACCTGAACACAAGCGGCTGCTATTATGAGTACGGTCCATCTTGTGTTTTGTTTCATCACTCTTCTTGTCTTGGTGATAGAGAATTATGGACAAATGATGAGATTTGATTAAAATGAAGATCTTTTCTCCTCTCCTGTCAGACAATACTGATGGATTGACAAAAGTTTGAGACATTCTTTTTCTGCATTGTCCTTTTTATGCCACTTTCATTTTACATGTCATTAAAGGTGAAATGAGCTCATGCTCACTGGGATACCAACCCAGACACGCGGCTATTCAAATAAAAGAGTCAGTGAATGCACCTCTTTTTTTTTTTTAAAATCATTTAACCCTGTTTTACTTGGACATAATACAACAGCATCATAATCGGTGAGATGCTCTGCAGCCTTGGGCTTTAAACAGTGCAGAAAATTGCTTCCTTTATTCTACAAATTTAGCATTTAAGCAAATTTACTTTGTATGTGGGCTGGAAGAACAGAATTCATTGATTTAGCAAGCACTGTGTTTGCTGCTTTTCCTATAATTTGAATTATTTTAAAATTGATTTCTGAATGAGGCATACTCTCTCAGGGAATGGGTTTAGGTTTTTATTTAATATCAATTAATTAAAATTCCTTCCACTTTCATTTACATTTACAAATTTTCTGGTTAAAATCATAATCTACTTTACACCTAAACCAGTGCCATTTTTCTCTGTACTTTTATATAAAATGATAAAAAAAAATAGTTTGAAAAAGAAAAAGATAGTTTCATGCAATGATTTAAAAAATATATTATTTTATGTTCCACAAAAGCAAGTCAGTCATACAAATTTTTTTGGTTATTTACATATTTCAGCAGCCAAATTATTCTGAATTGTTATGCATTGTAGACTTGTACACTGTAATTAGCACAAAATAAACCACTTAGAACGCACAGAATGCATGTTTTTGAATTGCACTTTGCTGCTTTTCTACTGTTTTTCTCATGTAAATGTAATAGACAAATGTGATTGACCATTGTGTTGCATCTTGCATTGTTTGTAACGTCTTGGCATGACACTGCTTTCTAAAAAAACGCGGTGCTCAAGTTAAAAGTAGTTAAAATTTTGAAAAGTGCACCTTGTGTGTGTTTCTTTTTCAAATGTATTTTGTGAATAGCCCATTAATCCATCCACTTCCACCATACATTTTGTCAGTATATTGCAGAGCCATCAGCCAGTCACAGTGACATGGAAGCACTGCCTCCTCTCACATGACTTTTCACTTGTATTTCTAAATGAGAATGCAATAAGCTCAAATGAATCTTACTTCTGAAACTTTATGCTGGTGTCACAATTGTCCGGTGTCACTTAAAGGGGTCCTATTATGCTCTTTTACAAAGTCTTGATTTAGTTTTGGGGGTGTACTAGAACAGGCTCTCATAAGCCGCCTGCGACCGTCAGTGTAAATATTGCATCAAAATCAAATCAATTTGAGCTAGATTTAAACCCGGATGATTGTAACAACTCTAAGTTCGTCTGCCTTGGGAAAGCTAGTGTGTCTCCGACATAGTGATAACACTTGTTACCTTCTCTAGTGCAGCTCAACCAGGTCTCGTCCCATTCGTCAATCTTTGTGATATCACAAATCCCGGAAAATATGCATTGTAGTCCAAACGAGTCGTTCGTTGTGGTTTTTGAAAAGTGATTTCTGTTAAATAAAATATCTCCTTTTGAAGTGGACTTTGAACTTTGTAACTTTGCAGATCTTTTTTATGCTCAAACAGCAACATTACAGACTAACTAAAGTTGAAAAATTGAAAAAGCACAATAGGACCCCTTTACTTAAGAAAAATATTTTTGCAACATATGTTTTGATTTATTTTTGTACAGTCGATTATTCTTTTGAGGAGGCCCTGCCTCCCTCGTCTCCTCAGAGCTATGTACTGGGGCTGTTTTCTCTGTGTTAATATTTAGAATGTAACCTGGCAGAGGAAATGAGCAGCCAGTAGCCCCCTCACACACACGGGCGCGCCAGGGTGGTAGCAGGTGGTGTCATTAATAGCACAGTGGAGTGTTATGATTGCATTTAGTGTGCTTGATGTAGGTGGAGGGTAATACAAGTCATTTTGCCCTTAGCCAGTCACCCTCTCCCTACAGAAACCACCATCATTACCCCGAAACCAGCCTCACTGATGGATGCATGCACTGAATTTACTGGTTATTATAGAGCTCGGATGACTTTGCTCTGACCCGATCCCACTTTCACTCTCGGTCTGTGCTCTAATGCAAGGTTGTTTTACTGTGTGCTGATAATGCTGTCCATCATTACATTGTCATGAAACAATTTTTATTTTGGTTGGAGTAAATACATCCTTGTTGACCCCTGAGAGAATATCCTGTAACTGAATTGATCTGCAACTTTAGCATGTGGGTCAATGACAAATATGAGTATCCATAATACAGAAAGCAGAAAAAAAAGCGTCTTTTATAAATATAGTTTAACACGCATGTGCCAAAATCTTAGAAATGTACTCTTTGTATTGTCACGTGTAAAAGACAAAAAGTAGCAACACAGTTTCCTTACATCTTGAATACATGAGTGTATTAATTTTGTGTAACATTATTAATATATATATATATATATATATGTTTATTTTGGATATTATGCTTTTATTTTGACATAAAGCAACACAGAACAGTACAAAAAGACAACAATCAGTGTTCTTCTTTGTCTTCTTCATCATCTTCTTCATCTTTTTCTTCTTCATATTCTTCTTCGTCATCTTTTTCTTCATCTTCTTCATCTTGATATAATTTATTTATATTTCATCTGCATGCTGGTTGAACCATGTGACTTTGACTCTTAGAAATAATCATAAATGAGCATGTGAAACTACTTAAAAAGGTTTTCTTTAAATAATTTAACCTAGCCCCATTGGAAAAATGTACTGGTGGCAACATTTTGGCAATCTACCACCTGCATTAAACCCTAAACCTAACCGACAGTTCTAACAAAAGTAAGCGTGAGATAAAAAATACATTCACTGAGCGCATTACATTACAAGTGCAGCGCTGTACCAGGTGAGCTACAGAGCAAGTTTACTATGTCAGAAAAGCCATACTGTACATATGGAGCTGATTAATGCAAAGGTCAGCGTGTATTAGTTTATAAATCCTGCACTATAAAAGTATTTTGAGGTTAAACATAGTAACCAAGTAAAATAAGACCTTAATAATCAATAATCTTCTCATGTAATCATAATTTGTGTAAAAATTGTTGGTGTTTTGCTGCCACTAGTGTTCATTTCAGCTGGAAACTGTAGTGAATAGTATGTAGGTAGAGGGTGGCACGCTTTTCTAATGAGCCTATGTTAAAATATTTATTTAGTTAATATTAAAATTTCATAGATTTGGATGGGAAAAATGAGAGTTATTGACCCATAAGCTGTAAACACTGAAATGATCTGCATCTTTAACATTTGCAAATCAGGGGCCTCTCCTCTGAATTCTGAACGAAAACCTAAACATACGATACGAGTCTGATTAATTAGTATGAAAAGTTTCTTGCCTCTAACTGATTTGCATAGTCAAATATACAGCACAACTTTTTCTTAATCAGTGTTTGTACAAAGTGTCTCTCTGTAAGGCGTTATTTACTGCAGGCTCGCATAAACTGCACGCAACACCTCGAGTTGTCTAGAAAGCATGCAGCTAAATACACTGAGGCAAAATAAGGCTTTTGCCAGTTTGACAAGAGTGCAAAGAAATATGCAAATAGGAGCTCTATGGGCAGTGATGTTCAGCCAATTATAAATGATGTGTCCCGGTTTCTTGTGATTACAGTATTTTTTTGAGAGTTATCCAGGGATGAGATTAAGATAAGCTCTGGAAGGGATAAAAATATCTGTCTATATTCCTAGTTCGAACTGTCTGTATTTCATCTTTAACCAATAGCTTCTGGTGACCTGCATATGAACTTTGTGGTGTTTAGGAAAGAGTGAAGGGCACAAGGGAATAGTGTGATTGAGTTCTCTGGTGTTTATTCTAACACACTCATGCAGAGAGACTCTAGCTTCGGCATATTCCCTGGAGGCAAAAAAACTGTTCCTCTTTCCCTTCGGCCATATACTGAATGACAGCTTGGAAATAATGATGTGTAAAAAGTATGGCAGACAAACAGGGTGCACACACACACACACACACACACACACACACACACACACAC
>NW_015636889.1:132520-150964 GCF_001515625.1 Sinocyclocheilus rhinocerous
CACACACACACACACACACACACACACAATATCTTGTGTATCCACATACACACACTATTTGCATACAGCCAGGCTCCTGTCACTTTCAGACGACCATTATATCACACCTTTCTCTGCTGCTATATTTGCTCTTTTCTATGCATCTGTTGCAGGTGGGAGTTTGGAGACCATCAGAACAAGAGTCACCTTCAGCAAGCTGTCACCAAAGGACACGCTCATCTCTTTCCTCTCCTCCTCCCTGTCACACCAGAATATGTGTTAGCTGCATATCTGTATTAGTCTTAAAGAAGTTGTTTGTAAATGTGTTTATTTTATTTTATTGCATAACCAGGCCTTTAACTACAGTCTGGTCCACAATGTGGCATATATAGCATATACTGTAGTTGGAGAGGACAAGATCGTCTGACTGACATGTAAAGATATAAATCACAGTACATTATTGTTTCACATTTTGTTAAATCCTTTAACAACAGAATAAAACCCAGCTTACTCCAATAATGACCATTGATAAATTAGCTGTGTATTGAGACTGTTAATTTATTAATTAATTTATTTTATTTGAAAGCAGCATGTATATTGGTAATTTTAAGCTGTAAGGTACACTTATTCTTTTAAAAAGCGTACGTATTATTAGTGCTGGGCAATGATTAATCGCAATTAATAAAGGTTTTTGTTTGCATGTGTTTGTATGTGTGTGTATTGTGCATATTTATTATGTTTATATAAATACACACACATGCATGTATATATTTAAGAAAAATATATTATGTTTATATATTAAATATATTTATATATAAATTATATGAATATAAATATATACATGTAAATACATGTAAATATTTTCAAAATATATTCTGTATGTGTGTGCATTTATAACTTAGTTAAATATTAATATAATAATTAGATATTACATATAATTTGGTAGAAAAACAGTGTTTTTACGTTTAATTGGTGCAAAGAGTAGTTTTTTTTATCACTTAATTAGCACCACAAATTAAATTGTGTCATGTTATAGGGACTACTGACTGACAAGGCATATAGCTGTGTCCCAAAGTTAAATGCACACACTTCGAAGGGCACGGACTTCGAAGGCCATGCCTCCGAAGTGCATGAACGATGCTCCGCCTTCGCAGGATTTCCTAATTGCGACACCAGAGGTTCCAGATTAGCGCTCTGTCGCATAGCAACGGTGCGAGAGGAGAGCTGACGAGAGCACAATCCTGCCAGGATAGGTGGAGCCAGAATTGCTCATTGCCTTTGATATAGTTAGCAAAAATGTGTTAATATTCTGTTGATACTTTCATTTTCATCAGATGTGGACTGTAAGGAAGTATATTTGTTAAGTATACTCGTACAAATATGAAGTACTAAGTTTTATTTTTTTCTCACAGACAGCAACACTATAAAAATATGGTCTTTTACAACACGATGCATTGTTGTAGACTAAACTACCCAACAGTATATTTAGTAGGCAATTTTAAATTTAACCTTGAACATATTCAGAAGTAAAATGCAGCATACACATTAGTGCAGCAGTAATATTAATGCAAAACCATCCTAACGAATTATTTTTTCAAAACAATATTGTATACCTTTACTTTTACTCTCAATATTAGCTTTTCCTCAGTATGGTATTGGTAGTTACTAAAAGTAGTTTACTAAAGTATCTCAATATTTCTTCTACTAATTACTTTGTCATAGCTCTAAACAATTTCTCTTTTCCTTCATTCCCTAAATGCAGGATAAAGCTGAATGTGCCAGCGCTGGACAGGTTTTTTAATGACTGTGACACGGCCTGGTTTTTGGCTGAGCAGGGAGGCCCTGACAGTGCTGCTGGATCTTCTGAGAAGTGAATGGTACTCTCTCTCCAGAGTGTTTGACATGCCTCGTTCCACTGTCCACCGCATTGTCTTCCGAGTCGCTGAGGAAGTGCTGGCCATTCGCAAAGAGATTCATCTCTAGAAAAACCCCAGAACA
This sequence comes from Sinocyclocheilus rhinocerous, assembly GCF_001515625.1. Taxonomy (NCBI): domain Eukaryota; kingdom Metazoa; phylum Chordata; class Actinopteri; order Cypriniformes; family Cyprinidae; genus Sinocyclocheilus; species Sinocyclocheilus rhinocerous. The sequence continues at coordinate 134,498 of NW_015636889.1, forward strand.
CATGGAGGCAGGGCTGGGCTCAAAATTGATGTTTTTTATTTTTTTCTGATGTTAAACCTAAGCTATGTTGTAAAACGTTGTAAAAAGTACTTTCAGTAATGTATAAAACAATTAGTTTAAATGTGTAAAAAAAATAAGCTGCATTAAAAACAATAGCAATGTACATAATTACTTTTCTTTTATTTACACATGTGAATATGCAAAACAAAAATACAAATTGTACAGAAAGTACTCAGGCTCATTTACAAATAAATTACACTACAAAAATGAAAAATGTATACAACTTATTCATTTAATTTTGAACTTACATCACAAAAATAAACTACAGAAATTAGGTTGTTTCATTGACAATGTGACATTTAAAAAAAGATATTGAAAAATTGTAATGTACCCAGTTTTTCCACTGCTTTCTCTTGCCTAATAGAGAATGGCTAATAAATAATGTATTTGTAAGCATTCTCTAACAGTCCCTCCATTCTCTCCTTGCTCTCCTGTGCTCTTCTCTCCTTTGTCTCTCTCTCTGTCTTTTAATATGTGGCTCTAGTATCGCTAGCAAAAGCATCAAACTGAGCCACTGACATCCTGAAGTAACTTTGAATCGCCCGTGTAATCCCGCTGCTCCTTAATAAGGAGGGGGAACTCTCCTTCCTCTCTGTATCTCAGGATTGGATGGACCCAATATTTCCTTTCTTTTTATCTTTTTAAGAAAAGAGAGGACAAAATCACCCCCACTGCAATGGATTAATTAATACGCTTCGGACTCGGTGTGCAAGGTTTCTGTGTGTGACAAATTTTTAGGATTACGAATATGAAAAAACGAATATGAAAATTTCGGACTCAGTGTGCAAGTGTCACACCCCTTTGAAATGTTTTGTTGTCTTCATCCCTCATGTGCTCTTTGTGACCCGTTTTGCGATTTTTTTCGCAACGGATTAATTAATACGCATCGGACTCAGTGTGCAAGGTTTCTGTGCGTGACGAATTTTTAGGATTTCGAATACGAAAAAACGCATACGAAAATTTCGGATTCAGTGTGCAGAGACCTTAAGTGTGATTATTCAATAGTTTATTACTAAAGTAGCTCCACCAGCTTCCACTCACTCCCGCACCTGTCCCAGGACACTTGCAATCCTAAGGCAGAGCAAATAAACCATGCCTGTTAACAACAACAGCACAATGAATTTCAGCAAAAATGTGTCTATTAACTTGCTTACTTTGTATTTTTTAAGTGTTTCCCCAGCAGGCTCATTTTCTATATAAAGACAGGTTTGCAATCTTAACATTAGAATATATGACACAGCAGGACATGCATACAAAATACTGAAGTGCTAAAATTTTGGGTTAAAACATTTGTAGACATGACAGCACTACAAAAACACAACAAAACGAAAGACTATTGCTTTATATAATGGTTGTCTTATTGTTTGTGGGCTTTGTTTTTTTTAAAAAATAAACCCCCCCCCTGGCTTTTAACACTTGTTTCGCAAAATATTTGAGTAAATGAAAACACAATACTTACATTTCAATGTGAATTCCCCGACATAACTGTCATCCTCCGTGTTCTTTGAATATAAATTCCATCGTCATCTGCGCACAAGTGATTCTGGGATATGGTAGGGTGCGAAGTGTCTATCAGATGTACACTTCATTTTCCTGGGAAACGGAGGGTGCATTTGAAGTCGCTTTCGAAATACGCCAGCCTTCATCGCGCCGTGGTGACGCAAACGGCTTCGGAGGGTGCATCCTGAATTGGGACAGCTTATGTCGTGACGCTGTGATGCAATCGCACTTCAAATGCACACTTCGGAGTCCACACACTTCAGTTTGGGACAGACTTCATCGTGCCGCAATCGCACTTCAAATGCGCACTTCGGAGTCCGTGCACTTCACATTGGGTAACAGCTTATATAAGACGCACACGCACACACGCACACGCACACACACACACACAATCTGCTCAGTATTGTTAGCCTGTAGCGTTCCCTAGTTCCTGTGTCTTTCCATGTTTCCTAGTTCCTTTTTGCCTTGCCTTGCCTTGCCTTTTGACCGTGTAGTTTTTACCTTGTTTCTGATTGATTGCTGCCTGCCCTGACCTCCGCCTGTTTTGTGGATTACTTATGTCTTGCCCTGGATTATACCTGTTTGCTGGTGTGTGACCCTGCCTGTTTGACCACTCTTTTGAATAAAGCCTGCACTTGGATCCACTACTGCGTTGTCATGCCTCCCAACGTTACACTGACAAGCATTTATGGTAAACTACAATATAATTCAGTGTAATTTCTACTGAAATGTCATGTATTTAAATATATCTGTAATTAGACATTCGTAATGACGATATTGCAATTTAGTACTTTTAAAATATACAAACTTTAAATGTAATATTGAATAATGCACTGCAATTATATAAAAATAATAATAATAAGCACATGTGCTTTAGTATTTTAGTCAAAGGATCAAAATAAGCATACTTCTTTAAAGCATAAAGAATGTGTATGAAAAATGTGTATAGAGTTTGTAGTTAAAATAGTATATAACTGCAGTATATATAGGCAAATATACAGTTCTGCCCTTGGATATCTAGTTAACTAGCTTCTATACACTCCAGACTAATTTGTCTAAGTGGTTTCCTTTTTTGTGTGTGCAATATGCATCATCTGGTCAGTGGGCGATCTGTTGGCATGACGCCTCAGGCTTAGACTATTTTTTTTTTAACCAATTCTCCTGTGATAATATTGATGACTCGCTTTGGTTGGCCTCTAGTACTCATTTCTATGACTATGTCTGCAATCATCATGGTAAGAGTCATTTAATGCAATAGCAGTCAGCTCATAAAGTCGCTGTCTCGAAATAATTCCAAATAAACAAAATCTCTAGAAGTTTCTAAAAATAGCTCCTACATTCGTGAGGTACAAAGCGACCCTTAAGTGGCGCATGCTGCTAGGAGGGTATGAAATAACATCTACTGTATATGAAGGGGAATATGAGGGAAGATATTCTCTAAAAGAACAATTTGCATTTATATTACATTGTAACAGATGACTTTAGCATATTCAGACGGATGAGAATGAACTTTACATTTTTTTCCAACATTAAAAATAATTTTTGTTGTAAGATAAATGACTGCTTATATAACTTCTAACAATTTATTTGTAAAAAGAGTGCCATTCATTTCAAATACTATATAATATATATAATATATATATATATATATATATATATATTTAAAATGTACATTTATGCATTTTTTGAAATTTTGTTGAATTACTGAATAATGACAATCAAGTAATTCCAGATACATCTTAATTACAATATACAGTATAATTTTATGAATTATATACAGTATATTATTCTTAATTGAAGAGATGCCATAATAATAAACTATTGAATAATCACACTTAGTTGTCCTATGAATGTTTTCAAATTGTACATCTAAATCATAGCACTATTAAGTAATCACTATTAAATAATAATGAATTATTATCAATTCTGAATCTTACCCCCAAAGGTCTCACTTCAACTTTTCACTTATAATATATTTCACATAATTAGACCAGAGAGTGACATCTATGTTCAAGAGAATAATAGATGTGGGAGGGATCTTATCCTTGGGGGCATTTTATCCCATCTTACCCTACCTATATGTTTTTCCTGCCACAGTTTATTTGCACTAAAGCGATTAACTCATTGCTTTATCATGGCCCAATATTTTTCACTTGTACATAGCCCCTAATTGTAAAAAGTATTTATTGTCTGCATTTAACCCTGTAAAGCTTGACATTGTAATGGGATACCAGACTTGGACAAAGATATTAGTGAATTGGAGAGGTAACTTCATTGCACAGAGGAAAAATTGTGGTAAACGGGTAAGAAATGCAGATAAAGAGACTTTTGCAAAAGATGGCTGGTGAATAACAGAATCTTTTTCTCTTTACCAGGTTTCCTGAAGGAGAACGAGAGATATGATAATGATGTCTGAGCACACACTTTGAGGTATGGAGATCGGTGGATTCCAGGAGCCGGAGAGAGCAGGTGAGTATGGCGAGGAGTAGATAGAGACACTGGAGAACATAAGGGAGTCACAGGAGATCATGGAGGGAAACAGAAACATTTGCTGCTGGAGAACAGGTAGGAGCTATCCAAACTCCAGACAAGGAGGAAGTGAGAAGTGTGTGCTCTTATAGTGATAGTAATTGATGCGGTGATTAGAAGCAGGTGTGACTGATGAAAGGTCAGGAGATAGAGAATGTTGAGTGACGGTGGAGCCTGGTAAAACCGTAACAGACATATGTAATAATAGCTGGAATTTTCTAAATTACTTTTTTAATGGAACAGTTGGTTGAACCTTTAGTCAAAATATAAAAACAAATCCAAAAGATGTTTACATACACTACCGGTCAAAAGAATGGTTTCTATTTTAATATCCTTTAAAATATAATTTATTTCTGTGATGCAAAGCTGAATTTCCATCAGCCATTACTCCAGTATAAAGTGTCACATGATCCTTCAGATGAAAACTACATGTCAAATTGCCAACAAAAGTGACAGTGCAGCACAAAAGTTCAAACAACTCTGACAAACAATAAAATGCTCAATAAAATTTTAAAAACAATACTTTTTTTTTTTCTTTTTCGTTTGTCGTCAGGTATAATGACAGTATAAACATTATACAAATTACTGTTTGGAATTTTTTGAACTATAAATACTGAAAAAAATATCTGCAGTTGTTTTTACATGTCCTCCTACAATATTAATCTGGTTAGCACTTTACAATAAGCTTCCATTTGTTAACATTACTTAACAATATTAGTTATGCACAATACTTCTAAAGCACTGAATAATGATGTTGAAGTGATTCAATTATAACGTATTGAGAAGTAATGAAAAAATACGCTATTTTTATCAACTAATGTTAACAAATATTAATATTGTAATAAATGTACTGCTCATTGTTAATGTTAGTTAATGCATTAACTAATGGCAGTTTATGAAGACAACAGGGCTTCAGGTTAAAGATGCAGATGATCTCATAATCAAATCTCTGTCAGTAAGCATTGAGGAATGTTTTTTTATGCAGTTTGTTGTGGAGAACATTACAGCACAACGTTTATATGTTTCAGCTTTCCACAAAAGACAAATCTATTTAGGTGATAAAACACTTTAGGTTAGGGAACACATGTTTACTATTAACTAAGAGTTTTCCCTCAATAAACTCCTAATTAGTACTTTTCAGTAATAAGAAAGGCAGTTGTTTGTAGTAGTTATGTTTAGGTGCTGGGTTAAAGGATCTATATGGTCATGCAGAATAAGGCATTAATATGTGTTTTATAAGTACTAATAAACAGCCAATATGCAAGTAATATGTATGCTAATAAGCAACTAGTAAATATTGAATATGTGCTCCCTGAACTAAACACTACACCTAATATGAGGCTTCAAAAATACACTTGAGAAGTTTCCAATCTATACATCCATCACCCGCAGATTGTCTGGTTTCAAGAGGGTCCGGATTCATCACTAAGACTCGATCAGTTTATACTTTTAAAGAATTGACTGATTATTTGTTTCACTATGTTTGAATTCAACTCCACAAATGCACACATATTAAAATGATCTTACATCGTAAAGATAACATTGTGCGTGGGACTAACAGAAACCGACAAATCATCATTTTGACAAGTGTATGGTGTGCTCCTATAGGAAAAGAGAAAGCTATGAAACTGCCTGCATTTGCAATACAATGAAAACTTGTATTTATTCATTTTTTTTTTTCAGCTAAATATGTTAAACTAAACTAAGTGTGTGTTATAAATGTTGGCTGTTTTTCTTTCATTCTCTCTTCCACACAGGAGAGAAATGGCAATAACGTGCTTGGCTTGACTTTGCAAAATTATTCTTTGTTCAGTACGATTTTAAAGTGTGATAAGTACAAATGGCCATTTTATATACTGTAGGTTAGCTTGATAAGCCATTGGTGGTCACTGAAATGAGTGTCACACTAAACGTCCTCTCAGCTGTGATGAAAAGAGATTTGTCCAACGGCTCTCAAAGGACTGATCTAACTCCAACGGCATGTGTGATATTTAAAGCTGCAGCAACACCTCAAGTTGTCAACAACACAGGCTGCTAAATATGTTGAGGCACAGAAAACTCTGCCACTTTGACAAGATTGCTGGGAAATATGCAAATAGCAGCTCTATGAGAAGTGATGTTCAGCCAATTATAAATCATGTGTCAGTTGCTAATGCTTCCTGTGAATGTCGAGGGTTGTCCAGGGTGAGTTTAAATAAGCTCAGCAGCTATAAAAATATCCCATGATATTCAATGTGATGGACAAAGATTTGGCCGAAGACTCTGAAAGAATTGATTTCACTCCTAATGACCATCTAACTGTCTGTCCCGACTATAATGGTAGTAATTCACTTGATATATTTTGCTCATTTCATTTTAATGTTTTGTCTTGGCACACATGTCTTTTTCATAGGATTAGTGCTTGACTCATACTCGTCGTGGATATGATTCAACGTTTCGGTGAATAGCAGGACACTTAGAACGAACAATTCCTACTTATCAGATTAGGAGGTGCGAAGGAACTGAAACAGACTGTAGCCATAATAATCATAACATTTAAGCTAATTTAATACAAGCCTTCATTTAGATTACACCCTTCATCTTTGATGGACTGTAACGGCTTGTAAAAATGATGGTCTTAGACAGAGGGTCTTGGTGTTAAAACAGTCTTTTGGATTGGCTGTCTTTTGTTTCTGTGAACTGAGTGATGTGTGAAGAAGGGCTCATTCTTCATCCTACCCATTTGTCCACTGAAATAAACACTAGCTTCAGGCAAGACATTCATTATGGTGCTGTAAGAAGACAAAACGCTCATTCTGGCTCACAGTTTGATGGACACAGTCAATTTGAATATACTGTGGTCTCTAAGAGTATTTGGACATCTTTGGAGACTTAAGTCATTACACTTTAATGATGTATGGTTTTCATTGTATTATATAAAAAAATATATTAAATAGATGTATCTACAAATAAATGATACTAGAGCTAAGATATAATTCATGACTTTAACTTTAAACAGGTTGCACAAAAGTTCATAACCAGAACATGGCCAAATAGTTTTTATCTTCATTTTAAACAACACATTTAAAACCTATCTATCTATCTATCTATCTATCTATCTATCTATCTATCGGGGAAAATATTTATTTGATTCCCTGCTGATTTTGTAAGTTTGCCCACTTACAAAGAAATGAAGGGACTGTATTTTTTATGGTAGGTTTATTTTAACGGATAGAGACATAATATCAACCAAAAAATCCAGAAAAAACACATTATATAAAGGTTAGAAATTGATTTGCATTTCAGTGAGTGAAATACGTATTTGATCCCCTACCAACCAGCAAGAATTCTGGCTCCCCCAGATAATGATCTTAAGGCAGTTGGGACCACAGTCACCAAGCAAAACATTGGTAACACACTACGCCTCAATGGACTGAAATCCTCCAGCGCCCGCAAGGTCCCCTGCTCAAGAAGGCACATGTACAGGCCTGTTTAAAGTTAGCCAAATAACATCTAAATGATTCAGGGAAGGCTTGGGAGAAAGTGTTGTGGTCAGATGAGAGCAAAATTGAGCTCTTTGGCATTAACGCGACTCGCCGTGTTTGGAGGGAGAGAAATACTATGACCCTAAGAACACCATCCATACAGTCAAGCACGGAGGTGGAAACATTATGCTTTGGGGCTGATTTTCTGCTAAGGAAGAGCTGTCAAAGGATGTCAGAGACAATATTGTAGATCTGCACAAGGCTTGAATGGGCTACAAGACCATCAGCAAGAAGCTTGGTGAGAAGGAGACAACTGTTGGTGCGATTATTCGGAAATAGAAGAAATACAAAACAACCATCAATCGGCCTCGGTCTGGAGCACCGTGCAAGATCTCACTTCATGGGGTCAGGATGTTCATGAGAAAGGTGAGGGATCAGCCCCGAACTACACGGGAGGAGCTTGTTAATGATCTTAAGGCAGTTGGGACCACAGTCACCAAGCAAAACATTGGTAACACACTACGCCTCAATGGACTGAAATCCTCCAGCGCCCGCAAGGTCCCCTGCTCAAGAAGGCACATGTACAGGCCCGTTTAAAGTTTGCCAAAGAACATCTAAATGATTCAGAGAAGGCTTGGGAGAAAGTGCTGTAGTCAGATGAGACCAAAATTGAGCTCTTTGGCATTAACTCAACTCGCCGTGTTTGGAGGGAGAGAAATGCTGACTATGACCCCAAGAACACCATCCCTACAGTCAAGCACGGAGGTGTAATTCTCAAACTGAGCTCTGTGTAATTCAAGATTATTTGATAAAACAACCAAGGTCCCTTTGTATTGATGAATGCATGGAAATCACTTTTACAATTGCATTTGAATTCCCCACATACAATTTTAATCAACAAGACCTTTTTGGGGTTGCAGGTGTTACGACTGAATATTCAGGAAAAAGGGAATGAAGGATATAAATAAATGTCTCTGTTTTATTATAATTCTGGAGTTTTACTGTTGAACTGCTTTTCTGATGAACTGCTATAGAAAAGTGAGGGGGAAAACAGAAATAGAAATATATTTTATCATCACTGGAGTGGTTATCTTAGGTCATATCAACCTTTGTGGAGGTGACATAATCTCTGTGGAGTATGGAGCGGCGAAACACTGCAAATATTGAAAAATAAATAAATAAAAGGACTTTATTATTTTTTTGGACTTTATTCTATCTGTGGCAAGTCTATTTGGGGAATAAGAGTTCTGTGAATGATATGAGGCTTGAGGTAGATGATCTGATGAAAAATGAGTTACAGTGATGGTCAACTGAAGTGCAATCTGAGTTTGGCCTACCTTTGGCTTTATGATCCCAGGCCATTTCTCTGTTTCATCAAAGGCTACACCCTCCCTCTGATCCATCACTGTCAAAGATGACATGCACTGGACAGCCTAATCATTCCTTCATCTCCAAGAATATGGAGAGCCATCGCTGATCGACTGAAAGATAATATCAGCTCTCCCGTCGACACTGTATCTGGCTTTGACCAGTCAGAGTGAATCAATTGGGGAATCAATTTCGAGGTGACTGGCTTGTCTGAGAGTTGAAGACTTCCTCACTAGCCACTCATACCCAGGCTACTTGTAAACCTGGAATTGGCTTATAATTACTAACCTTGAGAAAGATCAATCATTCGGTCATATTTTAGACAGTTTGCTATTTTGAAGGGCTGTTGTTGTTGTTGTTAAATTACTGTAATTAGCAGTAGAGTTGTGGACTACAAGATGTGTGATATAAGCTATATGACAAACTAACAAGCATATAGTGTATTTCAACTTTAGTTTTTTATTTTTTTTGGGGGGGGGGTTGCGGCTGGGTTAGATCTATTTATTTACTCATTATTACATTAAAAAAGCTAATCACATACAATGACTTGAATGTACCCCTTCTATAATGAATTTCTCAATTAAAATTTATTGATATTTTGATATTTTTAGAGAGGCATAAAGTAAAGTTTCTGGATAAAATGTTCTCATATCATAATGAAAAAAAGCTTGATTTAATTTTTTCTTAGAAAAAATATTTCTAAGACTTTTTATTTTCTCTCTACAAAACTGCTTCACTGCTTATTAACTACACAAGCAAAATCAATAAATCAAAAGCCAACATTCAAAAATATGCTGGAAAATAAACAAATAAATAAATAATAAACAGATACATACATTTAATTAATAAATAGATAAAGATATATAATAAATAAAAAGTGGGAAGTGATATTTAAGAGAAGACTACTATAGTCCACTATAGAATCAGTGTATCAAGGTTAGTTCAGGTTATAAAATGTCATGTGGAGCGACTCCCCAAAATTCATGCTTGATGTAATCTATCACTCACATGTATATTCAAAGAAAATGGTAAACCACAATGGAATATTTAGAGTCATTATATGAAAGCATTTGTCGAAAATTCACTTTTTTTCTGAACCATATGGCGCCAGCATGAATACTAAGAGTACATTAGGCAAATGTGTCTTAAACTAGATTTTTTTTTTAAAGCTTATTCTTTTTATTTATGATGGACACCTTTAAACAATGAGAAACTGACTTCTTAACCTATAAAACTGTTCATTGTTCTTCATAAGTCAGTACTTTTTTCCAGATTTTCTAGCTTTAATGATACTGTATGTCTAAAGGGCAAGAAGAGCACAGCATCTCCAGTTGACTTGCTATTGTAGATGGGGAGACAGGTCGGTGCTTTTTTTTTTTTTAGTTTTACTACATTCTGTGGCGTCAAACTCTCTGGCTTCAAAGCCTGTTAAAGTTAAAATGACACTTCTGGAGAGGGAAGAGGACATAAATATTCGATGAAATACCCATAGGGAAGGCAGAGAGTGAGAGAGAGACAGAAAAAGAGAAAAAAAGTTGGTAGGCCGAGGAGGGATGGAGGGAAGGTATGGTTGCACTGTTCTCTTGTGTTATAAAAGAAGAAAGTTCCATGACTGCGTCAAACAGGCCAGTCTTTGTCCATTTTGAAACTTTGCATATTTTTGCCTTTACCCAAACTATCTAAGAAAGTTTGGAGAGAAGTAGTGAATCATTCTTTTGAGTCAGGTCTTTTCACAGAACAGGTTAGTTCAAGCAGAATTGGTTCAAATGTGGTTCATAAGTCACTAACTTACTCATGTAATTGGACATTTCTGACTGAGTAAACAACGTTCCCATTTGCTGAAGAGATGAAAACCTGTTCAACACAAAATAAGTTATTTTATTTATTTATTTATTGTATTTTATTTTTTTCATTGGGATCAATGGGGCGGGAGGGGGATTTAGGGGATTAAGAAAGAAAAGCCATACCAATTTGGAATGCCATGAGGGTGAGTATATGGAGACAACATTTTAATTTATGGGTTTAACTATCCCTTTAAACAAACAAAAAAAAAAACTATAATTTTATGACGTCAAAAAAAAAAGGGTGAGATGAGTGATGAGTGAGCTGATTAGTGGGTCTTAATGTGGGATGTGTGTATGGAAGTTTACATTTTAAGTGAGACCACACCTGATTTTTCATTATTGTCTAAAATTACAATACTATATGCTTTTAGCTTAGCAAACAATTGCTGTTATTAAAGAGCATGAAAACAGACCTTTTCAATATAAATGCCTCATCCATCTAGAGCAAATGAATTTTTAAAGATTTATTATCTTAATTTAGGATTAGCCCCTATCTCTGCGTTAAAGAAGCTGTTTTTTTCGCGGCTTATTTTCCTCATGAAGCCCAATCAAAAGCTCATCCAACTTCAATTGAAGTTGTGTTTTAATCAGAACTATGCCATATTGGCAGGGTCTCCATGGGAGGAAGCTGTTGGTTCACGCAAAGGTCACTATTTTGGAGGATCAAAGGCTTCTCGCTCAAGCTCTTTCACTCTCTCCTTCTCTTCCTCTCTCTTTGATCTCTCTTCTCATTCTCAGAGAGCAGAGACAGTGGTCCCTCCCAGTTGTTCCTCTTCTCTTTAAAGCATTCACAGTAGCTATACTTGATATCCTCATAAAACACGACACCACACATGCACACACAGGCGCACAAACTCGATGTCGGCCTCTCAAGGGTTAGTTGTGTGGCTGTGTGGGTGTTGAGCTGGCGGTTTGAAATGGCAGAGCTGGTGGAGGAACGGGAACGTTGCAGGAGAGAGCTAATTGTGGCTGTAACGTGGGCTGGTGTGCACAATGGGTGCCAATGATAAACACTGCCACTTCACTGAGGAATATGTATAGATTTGGGTATAATATAACCATTGGGGTATAATATAGCCATTACATGCTAAGCTATGAGTAACCTGGTTTGTGCAAAAAAACAAACAAAACAAACAAACAAACAAAACAAAAAAAAACATTCTTGATTCAATGATTACAGTCACTAGTGGTGAGTTTTATTGAAAAAAGGCTTTTTATGACATTTATGGATGGTAGTGCATGGAGAGAAAAAGGATCAAGTGGACTCAAGTCCCCAATAATAAATTAAAAATGAAATTCACACATACAATGTCTTGAATACACTTCTATGATAAATGTTTTTTTTTTATTTAAAATTATTTAGTTTTTAAAATTCAGTATGTTGCAGATATAACATACTGTCCACATATCATAAGAAAAAAAGAGAATTAAAAGAATTACATTACTGAAAAGGAGACATAACACCTCCCTGTTGCTTTCTCTTCCAATATACACTGAACAAAATTATAAACGCAACACTTTTGTTTTTGCCCCCATTTTTCATGAGCTGAACTCAAAGAACTAAAACTTTTTCTATGTACACAAAAGGCCTATTTCTCTCAAATATCGTTCACAAATCTGTCTAAATCTGTGTTAGTGAGCACTTCTCCTTTGCCGAGATAATCCATCCACCTCACAGGTGTAGCATATCAAGATGCTGATTAGACAGCATGATTATTGCACAGGTGTGCCTTAGGCTGGCCACAATAAAAGGTCACACTAAAATGTGCAGTTAAAATGTGCGGGGGGGGGATTCCGAAAACCAGTCAGTATCTGATGTGACCACCACTTGTCTCACGCAGTGCAACACATCTCCTTCGCATAGAGTTGATCAGATTCAGTGTATATATAGAGAGAGGAAGGTGTTATATTGTCGCAAAGTGAATGCAAATAACACATGCAGATTTAATAATGACAAACAAAGTAAAGGAACAATGTAAACCAGGAAACAGAACTTAATCCAACAACACAACATCCATAAAAGAACAAGACCAGACAATGAACACAGGGAACACAATGGCTTACAGGGGTCATTAGATTAACAAGACACAGGTGCAAACAATCAGGGAGTAATGAGGGGGAAACACAGGAAAAAGGAACAAAGCAAAACTACAAACGAAAAAAAAAAACAGTCCACAAAATCACAAAGATAGCAACATGAAAAAAATAATAATAATAAAATAAAACTAAAAGGTCAGGGAAGGTGGTGCAGAGAAGGAGGACAATGGGTGTGGATGGAAGGTGGGCCTGGAGATCATGGCGAAGCAAGGTATAGTCGGTGGAATTGGAGAGTCCCAGGGTGAATCAGGGACCCAAGGCAGGTCCAGCAAAGCAGGGAGCCAGAGTGGAGCTGGCAGAGCAGGAGACCAAAGTGAAGCAGGGAGAGGGAAACAAACTCCATGGCCATAACAGAACAGGAATAGATGGCCTCCGTGGCCGTGACAAAGCAGACAGAGATGGGTACTGTAGCTGATACGGAACAATCCAGAGGAGCTGCAGTGGACGCTGTCATCTCAGATGAGGAAATGTGTGCAGCCTAAACACACAAGATTGTGTTTGCCATAGCCACTAATCTGACCAACTACCCAAGGTGTAATCAGTCTTAATTTTTTGGCTTCAAATTAGACAAATTTTCTTTTTTATGTAACTGACTTAAAAAAATTATGACCAGTATTAAAGAAAAAAATAAATAAATCATGACTACGTAAGACTAGTCTATGCAGTATATGCAACCGGCCACATTTAATTAAGGCTGAAACTCTGCAGGGCTGAGGCTCTCCAGGAACTGACATTGGCACCCCTGGTCCAAAGATTAATAAATAAATTAATAAACCCATGAATTACCTTTTTGAATATAATGATTAAGATGGTTACACCACATTATATTTTTAAAGTAATTATATTTAATCTTTTCTTGAAAATTATTTAAAAGGTTTTAAAAACGCTATGAAACCAATACAAAGAGCTTATTTTTAAGAACTGCCATCACAGAAAGTACAGCAGAAGGACCTTGGGGACCTCCGGGTTGAGATCACCATGCGTAGGAGTGCCAAGACTACCAGGCTTGGGACCACTGGGCTTTGGAGAGCTGAGACCACCGGGCTTGGGATGTGATATGTGACCATGTGACATTCTTAGAGTCGCATTTAAACTTTTCTTAAAAATTCTTAAAAGTTTTTCAAAACCCTGTGAAACCAACAAAGAGCTTATTTCTAAGAATTGGGCACATTTAAACAAGATTTTTAAAAGATGTTCCTTTTCTTTATCGTGGATACTCTAATTTGTCACTGACCCATTTATAATTGAAACACATTGATGGATCACAAACATTTAACTGCAAAAGATTTATTGACATGGCTTGTATAGCAAGTGGCAGTGGTAGAGACTTATAGTGAAAATCATCACCTTTTGTTTTGAAATACAGAGTCTTGTAAAATTTCAGTGTGTGTGTGTGAGGGAGCATTAATTGAATTACTTGCATCTCAATAAGACCAATTTCTCACCAGATTTCTAAGTAAAAAAGCCACAGTCTGTAAGTAGGAGGCTGAAGAGCAGAAAAAAAAGAGGAATACAAAAGCGATTGAGGGGGCTTGGTTTTTAAGCTTCCATGACACTAATGCTTAGTACTTCAAGAGAGCATTATTAAAATGAACTGAGACCTCTGGGGAGAAAGAGAGCAAGGTCTCAGGAGCTAAAGGGCCCAAGCTCTAACATAAAAGCACTCCAATATCTCTTCCTACTTCTTTTGTTCCTTTTCTCCACCTCTCTCTCACACTCTCTTACTCTTGGTCTTGCTCTAAGTCTTACAGAGAATGATGGCTCAATTTCTAATCTCTGAGTTAGGGAGGGAGTACTACTCAAAACACGTCAATTAAAAAAAAAAAAAACTAGCAGACATACTTTCTCACTTGCCTCAGGAGCCTATCTTGGCTGCTGAGAGCTTACAAAATATAAATCCGTCAGCTAAATGGTTTTATCAGTCTTAAGAATGGATACAGTGCACTGTATGCTGTTACTGCATTTCACTTTTAAACGGACGCCGTGGGAAATTTTGAATTGTAAATTTGTGTTATGTTCATGGCTGCTAGTTTCTGTCATTTCGTTTTACAATAAAAGTTATGCGGTTCATTCTAATTAAATTACTGTATACTATGAGTTCATAGTAAACAAGAAGTTTTGCATTTGATTGATCAAATGTTTATCAGTGAATAAAAGTGAAGTAATTTTTGCTTGGTTATTAAAACTTGTCTTTATAAATGCAAGATTTAGAGGTATATTTGTAGGGTAAACAAGGTGTAAAGTTAGTAAGCAAAACTTACTGAATGCACCTTTACCTTTTCATGTGACTCTTATTCATCCCAATTGTGTCAATATTCTTAGGCTTTATACTGACATCTATTGGTGTGGATGCATGATGTTTATTAACTGCTGCCACTCCACAGTGAATTTGAATGTTTGTTTGTTTTTCCTCCATGTTTTTGTTCATGATATTACTCAGTGTGACAGGCATTGGTACTTATCTCATGAACTCTTATAAACACTCTTTGGAGAGCCTGGTAGATGTCAAGATTATTTAGTGAATTGCTATTATATGGTATCAAAAGTTGATACTTTTATGGTAAATGTGCATTCTTTTTTAATCATGACATCCTCAGTCACCTTTTATTGCCATTGCATGGAAAATACATTTTTTTTCCCGGAATGTCTCCTATTGTGTTCTGCAGCAGGGAGAAGGTCATATGAGTCAATCTCTTAACTTATTTGCTCCATGTAACACAGTGCAACCACTTAAGTCATTTAACACTATTACGCCAGCTGGGAGAAAATAATCAAAAGAAGTTTCCAGGGAACACTAATCACCAAAATTGTGAGTTCAAACAAAACAACTATTTTCAATTTTAAACTACAAACAGCACAATATAGTTATTTATTATTTATGGTGTTACGACAGAAAATGTCCAGCCTGTATTGATTTCACAGTAAAATTCCAAATACAGTATTTTTTTTTTAAGAAATTGCTGTTAATTTGCTTAATCCTGACAATGATTTACCGTGCACTACATTTACATTTACATTTAATCATTTAGCAGACGCTTTTATCTAAAGCGACTTACAAATGAGGACAATAAAAGCAGTCAAAACTAACAAAAGAGCAACAATATATAAGTGCAAATGACAAGTCTCGGTTAGCCTAACGCAGTACACGTAGCAAGGTGTATATATATATATATATATATATTACACACACACACACATACACACAGAAAAACAAGTAGATAGAATAGAAAAAATAGAAAGCTAGTGTTTGTTTGTTTTTTTGTTTTTGTTTTAATAAAAAAGAAGATAAATATAGATAGTATAATTAAAATAGAATAGAAAGTGCTAGAGTTAGAGGGTCAAATAAAGGTGGAACAGATGTGTTCATCACACCACTACATGCACTTACAGACACCAGATTCTATAAAAGACACACTATGCTGGTCATTTTTTTTAATCAATATGTACATGTACATGTCTTGTACTGATCAGCCAACAGCATGAGGAAGACAAAATACAAAAATCTTCTGACCAGAAAATTCTGATGCATCCCTGGAAAGAAACATCTCGGGTTACGTATGTAACCCTGGTTCCTCGAGGGAACGAGACGCTGCGTCGGAAAACGC
>NW_015636889.1:151009-151676 GCF_001515625.1 Sinocyclocheilus rhinocerous
TGGATCCTCAAAGGGAGGAGGACTGAAGGCCTGGAGTACGACAGGCCGCGGTGTAGCGGAGGGGACCTTAGGAACATATCCCGTTCGCGGGAACAGAAACGCTTTGACCAGACCGGGCGCAAAGTCCAGATAAGACGGGGCCACTGAAAGGGCCTGAAGATCCCCAACTCTTTTTAGAGAAGTAATCGCCAGAAGGAGGGCAGTCTTAATGGTGAGATAGCGATCAGAAATTTCTTCAATAGGCTCGAATGAAGACTTACAAAGAGCTTCTAGCACCACAGCCAGGTCCCACGTGGGGACGCGAGATCGCAGTCTCTGGAACTGCTTGACACTGAGTGACCGGCCTTCTCTGACTCTCGTGACTGCGGTAAGGATCGACTCGATACGAGCAGGGGACATACGTGCCTGCATCGTGGTCGAATCCCACACTCATTCATCCCCGCCACATTGCCATAATAATCAGAGGCGGGCCGAGAATGGTCTTCCCCACGACTTCAGGAAGTAACCGCAGAACGGGCTTCCGATCCCGGTGAGCGAGCACTGGATCTGGCGGGTGAGGAAGAAGATAGGGACTCGCCCGTCTCCATTCCCTCCGCCAGTTCCAGCTGCGAACCCCACGAGCGTAATCGCCGCTCCGCCTCGGCGGAAGCGGGACCCGCACCGCAGG
>NW_015636889.1:151851-156057 GCF_001515625.1 Sinocyclocheilus rhinocerous
AGTCAGCTCTCTCAAGAGCCACCTTCGCCCCTGCTCAACTGGTGTTTTTTTTTTTTTCATGTGCTTTAGACATATTTTAGTTTTCTATCTCTCTTTATTTTTATTTTTCTCTTTCTAAGAGACAGACAACACCAAATAAGACTCACAACTGACACACACGCAGAGCGCTTGCTGAATGACAGAAAGCTGACGCTGGTCTCACCACACGTGCTTTTATAGCTTCCTGGTCATTACGTCACCCGCCCGTGACGTCTCGCCCATCTATTGGTCTGATTACACACGAGGTTCAGAGCCGGTCACGCTGAAGGGCGTTCCCCTAGCGTTTTCCGACGCAGCTCGAGTTCCTGAAGAGGAACTCTTGAGTCACTGACAAGATCTCTGAAAAAGTTATGAGCTCTAAAAGAAGCAACCATCTGACGCTATAGCCAGCCATGATGCCTTACACACTGTCACTGACATTCCCGCGATAACCTTTCAGTTCACCCGTGTGACCTTGACTACCCTTCATGCCACAGATTTAAGTATCGCTAGGGCTGAAGAAGCTCTGGTTTGCCTCTTGGCTGTTTAGGATAAAGTGGTTCCAGAGTCTATCTTGAAGTGTCATTTTTTTCCAGCTCTGTGATAGATATTTTTTCTACTCAGGTGAATGACAGGGAAGTTGGCTAATTAGCAAAAAGACGATTGCAATTTATCAAAGGGGTTGAAGCTGAACAGTTGGGAAACATAACAAGCTGCTGTCAAAGAAAACAGTGGGTGGCCAAATTTAATAAAATGAGAATGCTACTTTGTGCTGGATATTTTTCGCAACGCTCTCCTGAAATAAAATGTTCTCACCGAATCTGAGGCAGTGAACTTTGCAAGGACAGAGCCAAGAAAACATTGAGCATGAAGTTGCAAGATAGCTAGATGGCTAGATAGAAAGAGAGGGATTAATGTAGTTCCTTATATAACTCACCCATGGGTTTATAATATACTGGAAGCCTTTTGGCGCAGCAAAACTCAAGCTTTTTTAAAATCCTCTGTACATTTTGACAGCACTTCCCTGTTGGACTATGGTGAAGGCTTTATACAACCTGAGAAGACTCAGATAACCTCTACCACTGTTTTAAGAGCATATGATTGCACTTTACTATTCAAAGGTCACTTTATTTATTCATTTCTTCACTTCTATTTGAGGCTGAATGAGCGAGGAAGAGCCATATACCATAGTGAACTTTTGGCTTTAGGCTCTTAGAAGCAAATGCAAGAATAAATGAAAGACCTATTCAATTAATATTTTATAGATTTTAACAGATTTTAGAATGCATTTTTATTTTTTAACATGGAGAAGAAAAAAAAAACTATAGGTTGACTGACCCAGCACTGTGTTAAAAAAAACAACAACCCAGCAAATGGGTTAATATATAAAACCCAACAAACTGGGTCAAAATAACCCAGCATGTGTTCTGTCCAATATTTACCCAGTACTGGGTTACCAAATAACCCAGAAATGGTTGTTTTAACCCAGCAATTTTTAGAGTGTAGTGACATCTCCATAGTGTCCCAGTTAAATTCTATGTCCTTGTTTCAAAGAACATTTAATGCACAGCGCTGATATGCATGTTGGGATTATAATTGCAGGAAACTTTTAATAATAATAATAATAATAACAAACAACTGTCATCTATATTATTTTATTTTATGTAAATGTAATTTATTCCTGTGATGCAAAGCTGAATTTTCAGCAGCCATTACTGCAGTGTTCAGTGTCACATGATCCTTCAGAAATCATTCTAATATGCTGATTTGCTGCTCAGGAAACATTTCATATCATTATAAATGTTGAAAACTGTTCCACAAAATATTTAGGTGGAAGCCATGTCACCACCTTTATGTGGTAACATCTAAAAAATGTCACTACCTGAAAAATTACGACTGAATTCATTTTTATGGAATAAATCAAGTCATTATAATGATTAAATAAATTGCAGGTTAGGCTTATCACTTATTTACTTTTTTTTTTACAATATACATTTTAGTGTGCCACCCTAGGATATTTACTGCCCCACCTCATAAACATTTCCTGGAGACACCACATAAACATACTATTTCATAACATTACAACTTTGTACATCTGTACAAAATGCATGCAAATGCACACGTTCACTTGAAGTGACATGCTAGTCAGAATGTGTCACTTTGTATTTGATTTAATTTAGCATATTTTCATGAACTAAAATGAGATGCCCTTTCAGTCATTAGAGTAAACTAACCTAAAAAAAAAACAAAAAACAAAAACAAATTGAAAGGCCAAACATTTTTAATGAATTACCTAGATATTGAGATTAACTCAGTCTTTTCATGTAACCTTAAGGCTGCCATCAAGTATTCAAAGCATATGAATGCAGGAAGATGTGAGTCATCCGGTTTTCTCTCCTCTCTCTGTCGTTCTCCATCTCTTCTCCAGCTGTAGTCTGAGGGCTCAGTGCTCAGCCAGTCAATTGTGTTTTGATGTTCCTGTGACGCTTACAGCTGCACTTAGCACTCAGGAGCCATAACATACATTAGCCTTCCCCATATCCCTCCCCTCTCTCTCTCTCTCTCGCTCTCTCTCTCCATCCTCCTGTGATCTCGACTGCTTTCCACTCAATCGCCAAGTGTGCGAGTCACGGATGTGCACCCGTGGCCGTCAGATCCCGAGGTCAGCCACCAGTGAGCGCGTCACACGTAATTACCGTTATTTATGGACCTCTCGAGCCCCACCATACTCTTCTGTCACCGCGTTTGTTTTCAGAGCCACCGCTTCGGTGTCAGGAGCCTACCTGCATATGATGAGCCACAAAAAGAAGTGTGTGTCCATCATGTCCCTCTTGCGTCGTGTTTTGCCTCTCATAGTATGAATTATGAGACTGGGCATGTATAGTCAGCTTCTCAGGAGTCCTTGCTGTTTGTAGCTAATGACAAATGCTAAATCTCCAACTTTTAAATGTCCAATCAAGCCTGACTCAGGTTTATGTGATGCTCAACAACCGTACAGGCCAAGGATAAAGGCTCTGAGACAATTACCCTGTCAACCACTCATCTGATTATGAGGGTGCAGTGTAGTTTGACACCTGAGTTTTGATGCCTCCATCTTTCATCTTTCTGGGTGTGTTTAAAACCCTCTTTCAGCTTATTAAATTTTTTTCACCAGTAGGTGTTGACAAGTGTCATTTTGTGTTATGAGTGAGTCAGTAAATCATTCAAAGGCTGTGTTTGAAATTGCCCCTTATATGCTCATTCACTATTCCCTACATTAGTCCACTTATATAGTCCAGTTGAGGAGTGAATAAAAACGAGTGAGTGAATTCGAACACTGAGCGCACCGGGAGGGCTGCCTCTTTTGCGTAGATTGTGCGTGTTGTTTAATAATCATTAGCAACTTAGCAAACTGTCAGCTCCAGGAGTAATGAAAGGATTTATCTTAAAGGGGTCATCGGATGCAAAATTCACTTTTGTTGTTTGTTGTTTTTTGAACATAAATGTGTGTTGGAAGTGTGTGTACACATCCACCCTATAATGATAAAAATCCACCCAGTGTTTTTTTTTTTAATCTCTATTTCAAAATCCCCTTTCTCAAATCAGGCTGTTCTGAGGTTCCTGTCAGAATGACATAGTTCTGTACAGGCCCCTCCCACGATAGTTGATTGACAGTTGAGTGGGCTTAAATAGATCACCCTTTACAGCAGATTTAGTTCACAAACAACTGACAGTTTTGACATACATATGATTTTCAGTTACAATAATTAATCCTAAAATTCGACATTAGTAACTTACTTTTAGCAGCATCAGTCGCGCGCGCTCACAAGATCTCCCGGTTCTTACTTGTGAATTCAGTTCACTGGAGACTCGCACTAAATGGTTCATTTGAATCAGTGGGTTGTCGACTCGAGAACAGCTGCAATCGGTTCATTCTAATTTGTGAATTAATCGTTTGGTGCGATTTAAAAGGTTCATTGAAAATAATCAGTTCGTTCTTGAATCAGACACCGCTTCTGCGTGTCAGAGCACGTGATATATTATAAGGAGTAACGATATGTTTTATGAAATGTAGTGAAGTAAAAAGTACGATCGTATGCTTTGGAATGTAGTGAAGTAAAAGTAAAAGTTACTCAAAATAAAACGACTCCAGTAAAGTACAGATACTTCAAAAATGTACTTAAGTACAGTAACGAAGTAAAACTACTC
>NW_015636889.1:156584-159990 GCF_001515625.1 Sinocyclocheilus rhinocerous
CAGTTGACCCTGAGAGGTCAAGTAAATATCTACAGCGGATCTAAATATTTATAATTAATTATAACTAGTTATGATTAATTATTCATATTTCCCCATGAATGAGCTGATTCGCTACACGTCTCAGCCATCACTGGGGGAGAATGTGTCAGCATGGATGCGCATTGTCTACGCTGGGCGTAGTTGCGACTGATTGTAGTTTTAGTTGGTGCAACAGATGTAAATATTTATCGTAAAGCTGGATGTTGCAAAACCCACTGTAGGATTTACACCCAGATTGTTTACGTCTAGCTGGTGCAACCGGCCCAAGGTTCTTACTTGTGAATTCACTTCACTGGAGACTCGCACTAAACGGTTCATTTGAATCAGTGAGTTGTCGACTCGAGAACAGCTGCAATCGGTTCATTCTAATTTGTGAATTAATCGTTTGGTGCGATTTAAAAGGTTCATTGAAAATAATCAGTTCGTTCTTGAATCAGACACCGCTTGTGTGTGTCAGAGCACGTGATATATTATAAGGAGTAACGATATGTTTTATGAAATGTAGTGAAGTAAAAAGTACGATCGTATGCTTTGGAATGTAGTGAAGTAAAAGTAAAAGTTACTCAAAATAAAATTACTCCAGTAAAGTACAGATGCTTGAAAAATGTACTTAAGTACAGTAACAAAGTAAAACTACTCAGTTGCTGTCCACCACTGCCGATTAAGCGATTGAGGTGTTTTGTTGTTGGATGTAATAATGAATATAGCAGATGTCATCTACTCCCGACATCTGAGCAGCTGAAGGCGTACAGGATTAACGTTACTTTCGTTTTTGAAGTGAATGCGCCGATCCCCGATCTGCCTATGCGTCTATGTTCTGCCTGTGCGTCTATGTTCGTGCGAATCATTCGTGATCCAGCTTCATCTACAGTAGAAGTGAGTATAAGGGTTTTTTATGAATTTTTGCAAATCGCCTTTCCTAATAACGTGCTAGTTAGCAAGGTCCTTGGCAAAGGTTTTTTTTTTTTTAGTTACGTGGCTAAAGTAAACAGTATCATGAGATCGGCTTGTCACCCACGGAAGAGAGGGGCGTGGTCAGCAGAGCTCATTAGCATTTAAAGCAACATGGACTAGAACTGCGTGCTGAAAACAGAGCTGATTTTGACAGGGTAAAAAGGGTGTTTTTTACACTACCATTGAGAAATTTTAACCAAAGTATGTTATAGACTTTTCATTAAGACCCTAAAGAATCATATCAACTTGTGGAAAATGGGCATCCGATGACCCCTTTAAACTCTGTTATGGAAACTAGCATGTATAAAACTCAATAAAACTATTAAATTAATATGTGATTTGGAAAATGGATGAATTGATGATTCAGCTGCAGGCGCCATCTTCTGGTGAGATGCGGGAATTCATTTGGCAGGACCCTCACAGTGCATTTTGGGTATTCTCTAGCCATTGAGTGTACATCGGTTGGACACTTGTTATTGCGGTGCATTATGGGATTGTATGAGTGCTCTCGATAACGTCCACTATGGTTTCGGATGCCCTATTTAAGGGTATAGGGGGCGATTTCGGACACAGCCAAAGATATTCGTTCTACATCGCTTATTTATTTAAGTACAGAAATGCTTAGAGATTCACAACCATTGATTGTGCTTTGACTATGTTTGGAATGATTTTCAGTATAGTGTCTATTCTGGCAGCCATTTTGCATTTGCACCATTTTGGAATTACCATATTATAAGTATTTCTGACTTGTAAAAGGCGCTTATAATGGCGTTAAGAGTGTTAAAACGCATAAGAACAGCTCAGAATAGAACATTGGGGTTTCCATCTAGTAATTACATCAATTACGACATGATGTGAACACACCATAAAATTTAAATTACTCAATATTTTTCAATTGCTGACCAAAAGCAATATCACACTCACAATTGCGCTGTTGGTCTGAAAAAGCCAATTAAAAGAATGTCCTGCCCTGTAAGATGCAAACATGCAGCATGACAAATTAAAACATTTTTCCCACTGCAGATAAAAACAGAATACTTTGAATATAACCCACTATAACAAATGAGCATGAATGTTTTTAGCATAATTTCTTTATAATTGTTGTTCCTCAAAGGATCTCACTGGCTGTGTGCTGTGCTGTGTGCTGTGCTGTGTGTTTGACACTTCTGCACCATACTGTACAATGCAGGCTTGCTTTCTCTCTGCACACCTCATTGATTATTATTCTATCAAATTACAATATTAATAAACCTTGATCAAAAAGCAAACAGTCATTATCTCCAATGTAAATGATTTCTGTCAGACAGTTCCTAGCTTTCCCTATTATTAAGATACGATTAGAATAACATCAGAGGAAATTAAATGAAATGTTTATGATATTAAACAATAACTGATTCTGCAAGGGAGTCCCCAGCTTCATTCTTAACGTCTGCCATGCTGGAGATAAAAGCATATGTGACTCCAGCATCTATTTACTGCTTAGCATTTTGACAGAAATGCAAACAGCTTGGGGGGTGCTGTCAGTGTTCATTAGTTTGCCAGTCCTTCCTTTTAAAGTGTTATCCCTGTCTGAGGGTTTGGGTGGATGTGTGTGTGTGTGTGTGTGTGTGTGCGTGTGTGTGTGTGTGCGTGCGTGCGTGCGTGTGTGTGTGTTGATGGGAGGCTTCCAATAACATGATGACTGAATTCTAGTCACCACTCTTAGAGTTACCCATTATACAGCTTAACAAATCTGGAATGTCAGAATGTTCCTTATTTCAGTGCTTGGAAGAGAAGTGCATTCTAGAAGATTCTAACACTGGTAATTGGGTTGTTGGGAAGGCTGGCTGTCACTTGTGTCTGGCTAAGCAACAAAGTCGAAATCACAAGTTATGTGAAGAAACAACTTTTCCCACAGTGAGGGGCATTGGGTGTGAGTGTGACTATATTTATGAAGGTGTGAACATTTCTTTTTTTTCATAGGAATGCTAACTGTAAAGTAAACTTTTTTTGTTGGAGTAAAATTGTATGTTATCTACTGTCATATACAGTATATCATAGACGATGAGGATTCTCTTCTGCCAGTCTGACCAGTAGTTGAGATTTCTGCTTGCACAATTTCACTGGACCACCAACAAGGAAATAAAAAAATGATTAATTAATTAATTAAAATAAAAAATTTAAGGGGGTCTGAATACTTTCCGTACCCACTGTATATATATATATATAATTTTATTTTAATTAATTAATTAATACTTTTTTTTATTTCCTTGTTGGTGGTCCATGTGTGTGTGTGTGTGTGTGTCAAGTCAAGTTTATTTGTACAGCGCTTTTCACGATACAAGTCATTGCAAAGCAACTTTACAGCAAATTAAGTTTCTACAATATTTAGTGGTAGCTTATCAGTGGTGACTGTCAGTTAATGTACATACAT
>NW_015636889.1:160415-168152 GCF_001515625.1 Sinocyclocheilus rhinocerous
AATGGTACTGGGAAATAGTTCGCGCAAAATCGTCCCAGTACTTTAGTACTGTACATTTAGCTCTGGAACTAAAGCGGTGCGAAAGGCCCTATTGACTAAATCTAGAGAGGCCACAAGCCCTCCATTAACCTCAATTGCTAAATCAAGCAATGGTTGGATAATCCCATATAATACTAAACAGAATGGTCAGTTCCTGACATGGGTCACAGCATGTGCCATTATACAGTACATTTGTTCACATTATTTATTCAATAGGTAGGCAGTTCTTAGCTCAAGATTAGAACTCTTACAAAAACATGGAATATGCCATATTTGCCATATAGGTTGATTTCACTGTAAAACTGAACAGTTTAAATTAATTTAATAAAATTAGTATTACTGAAAGTTCATTGTACTTAATAGAAAAAAAGTTACATGAACTCAAAATCTGATCCCTTATGCATTTAAGTAAGGTCCAATGTACATTCTGCTGGTTATTATCGTAAAATAAACCCAGACAGTGTGATCAGAACCTCCACCCAACATATGTCTTGTATCACCCTGAAGGTGTTATTCTGCAATAATATAGTCTGTGCATGTGTGTGTTGTTTTACATCATTTTTACATCTCTTCAGAAGACTTGTAATATACCTTCTTGTAATATACTAATATCTTCTTTTGTGTTTCACAGAAGAAAGGAAATGATATGAATTTGGAAACACATGCCGGTGAGTAAATGACAGATTTTCCGTTTTTGGGTAACCTATTTCTTTAATGTTGCTCTT
Source organism: Sinocyclocheilus rhinocerous (assembly GCF_001515625.1). Lineage (NCBI taxonomy): Eukaryota > Metazoa > Chordata > Actinopteri > Cypriniformes > Cyprinidae > Sinocyclocheilus > Sinocyclocheilus rhinocerous. The sequence continues at coordinate 161,180 of NW_015636889.1, forward strand.
GACAAGTTTGCATTTCTGAGACACTTACAATAAGTGGAAACTTCGAATAATAAATATATTATTATTTGGTAGAATTTGTTATTATTTTCATTATACATCCATTTTCAAATTCAGTTTTTAGCTTCAGGCACATTCCTGGACTTTCAGGATTCAGTTTGGATTCGACCAACAAAATCTGAGCAGTGGCTGGTGAGGCCTATAAAAGATAATGTCATTTATTATTCTGGCAGACTAAAGGCCAACCATATGGGTCCTTCAAATTTAGTGTTTCCACACCATTTCTATTAAGAGCTATTAACCTGTTTAAAACGAGGCTATATCGGCTACCTTATATTTCCAGATAGCGCTTCGAGATCACTGCATATCAATGGTCCTTCATTTAAAGCACCTTATTTCACTGGGAAAAGGCCATGGGGTCAGACGGCCGTATCATGAATAATTTGAATAAATTTGCTTCCTTCATTTCATATTTCATGCACCATACTCCTTCGAATAACTCAGGCTGTAATTGTAATTGCAAAGTCTAATAAGGAGTAACATGGTTTAAATTAAGAAAGCCACTGACCGTGAACCTTGCAGTAATTCTTAATTCTCTTATTTAATTTCTAATAAAGCACCCTCTTGGAATTATAGAGCGCTTTCTGCTTTGATCCGATCCGCATGCCACTCATTCTCTCTTGTAATCCCTCAGGTAAATGGGGATTTAAGCATGTAATAACACACACACTCACAAAACCCACCACAGGTCTTCAGTCATCGGCAGTGACTGATGGAGATCAGAAAAGCAAAACTATTAGAGAGAAAGATATTTGTTTCCATCTCTTTGTTAGAGCTTATGTGGTCTGTTTCTTGTACATTCAGTAAAAAGGAACCTTAAACCAGATACACTGTTTACAGTGACACATGTTAGAAATCTAACCTTGCCTCTGTTTTTAATGAAGCATTACTCAGAAGCACAACATATGAAATCAGTTTTCCTGGCAGTTTCAACCTTCCTCAAACAACAGCTACACTCCCTGGTGTTCTAATAATGCTGTTTTATTAGTTTTACATTGCATCTTTAATGAAATTCATACAATCGCAGAGGCACTGTTGGGTCAGGACTTAAAATCGTGCATATTGCCTGATCTTATAGTCCATGAACACACACAGACACCTTTGCATCTATAGAAAGATCTCTCGATGTAATTATAAATTAGGCTTTGTAGATACTTTTGTTTGAAGTTGCCACAGCTTGTTAGCTAAATTGGCAGATAAACATCTGTTGTGAAAGAACATTAATGTGAAACTTCACATCTCTATGTCTTAACAGGGCTTGATCTTTGTGTTCTACTGTTACCAAGGTGAAAAAGTGGAGGCTCTGTTATTTTAATGGTAGGTTAATCTCTCAATGGCTCTAAATCTGAATACTGTGGTTTGTCTGTTGAGTGCTATTCATTATGCAATGACTGGGTGATATGAATTATGTAGGGGGTGGAAATGTTTTACAAGACTAGTTAAATCATCAGCATGTATTATTGATGATGCTGAAAAGATGGCCAGAAATCCAAGTCACGCGAAGAGACATAATTTATACACTTCAGGGCTCACCAATAAGGAGGGCCCGATGGCCTGGGGACATTATCTTGATTTTCTGTGATATATTCCACATTGTTTTTGCAAATTATTCTGATTTGTTACCAAGATAATATCATATAGCTGACTACCACAAACAAGGTTTTGTCTAACTGCAAAAATGACTTGTGAAAGTCTTGGCAGCATCAGAAATAATGTATTGAAAGCTACAAACCCATCTGTAATGTTTGGCATCATACATCATCTTTTTTCCAGAGTTTATGAATTTATGGAGTGACATAGCTGTATCATTTTTTATTTTTTTTTAACTTAACTTGGAGTGAGAACCTTAGCATTTAATAAAAAAATATATAAATATTTCTACCAAATACTTCTGCACAGAGGTGACATAAATTAAATGAAATAAAAATGAATGATCAGTGTAAATATATTATAAGAAATATGAAAAAATATACATTATAAAATGTATATTCCAATATGACAATGAAAATGTTTAAGACTGCACTGATGCTGCATTTCATTTGCACAAAACAAATACAGCACTTGAGTGGCTCTGATATTAGAGCATAAGGTCTGAGCAACCATATTTTAGAATGGATTTATGGGGCATTCATCTTTACACAGAAATTGATCCGACACAGAGCCTCCTCAGAGCAGCCTTAAAGTTGGCATGGTATGTCATTGTAAACACGCTAGCCGGACAAATCTTACTGCTCTGCTCGAGTCTCATGTTTTTTGTGGCATCTTGCACATGACATCTAAAAACACAGAGCTCAAGTTAAAATAAGTTTACCTTAAAAAACAAAAAAACCCCAGCATATTTTCCCTCTTTTCCCCATGCTTTTTTCCCCATTTCACTGCCTACGTCGCACATTTTTCAAAGCAAAACTGCATTCTGTATGAATGGCCCCTAATTTGCCAAACTTTATTGCTGCTATTCCAGTGTTGTGGTGGTACAAGGGACAAAATACGTTTTTAAAGGGGTAGTTCACCCAAAAACAAAAATTCTTAGAACCCTGTATGACTGTCAATGGTCACCAAAATGATTTGGTTAACAACATTCTTCAAAGTGTCTTCTGTTTTTATACGGCCATACAGGTTTGGAATGAAATGAGGGTGAATAAATAATGACAGAATTTTCATTTTTTTGGGGCCAACTATTACTTTAACTATCATGCTATAAAGGGGCACAGAGTGACGCCATTTACAGTATCAACATCTCTGCCAAAATAGTTTCACTGGGAGTTTGGCAATGCAGCTTTAAAACGACAGAAACACATTATTTTCACAATTAAGTGCTTATGAACGCAGAAATGTTGAGTGAAATCTCAGATCTTGTGAGGTTTAAATTAAATTCTGTTCAAATAATTCCCTTGACTTTACACTAAAGTTAAAAATGGCCTCAGTTTTGGCCTAGCAATGATCTGGCTGGGTTTCTTAAACACCACAGGTTTGTCATGCCCCAAAAAAGCATCTGTTATTTTACTCCAAAGCCAGTATCTTGGTAATTGAAAAAATCTAATTACCACACCTTATACAATCTTGTTTTGACCCCCTTATCAGTCTAATGTCTTGTGGCACCAATAAATGCAATGGTGCTGCAATAAAGATGATGTTGTAGAGATCCACTGGGGTGAAAGTGACCGTATGAAGCCGAGGCATTAGAGGTGGAAACTCGGCAAGATGATAATTGCTGTTACAGTGGGGTCAACCACTAAAGGGACTAGACGGCTCAATTACTAAATTTAAATCTATTATGTCCTCTGAAGCAAGCTCAGTAGATAATCAGCTCTTGTCTGTGAGGACAGAAAAAGCCTTGAAATTGGAAATTGTGGTAAACATGACACGGCTACGCTGTGGCTGACAGAGAGACGGCTGTTACACGGTTCCTTTCGTGTTGTTGTCGTGAAGAACATACCCCCATCATGCAGACATTTATTCCAGTTTCAGTACATAAGGACTGATGCATGTGATAATGTCTTTTGTGTTTACATGTGCATGTTTGTTTGTGTAAGCAAACATTTTGTCACAAGCCCTCTTCACTTAATACCACTAGCGCTGAACACAAAAGGGAGGCGAGTGTGAATTAGCCTGGGTAGAGTTTTCATCTTCAGGCACTTTGATCTGACATTTTCTTGGGCGGTGACTTCCTACACATCTCAATAATATGCTAATTACACAGCACTGTTGAAATTTGTTTGTTAGGAATATTAATCTGCTGGAGAATGTTTTCCCAAGTTTTAATAAAACCTGTGTTCGAAATGTAGATGTCCTTGAATTCCCTGCACGCTCATGCACTGGTGATTCTGCAGTGGTAATATTGTAATATCACAAAACATCAGTGGCACAAAATTATGCACATATCACGTGCTCCTCATGTAATATGTGTACAGTGAGAGCTGATCCAAAATTCTGAAACCACCTACACAATCTCATGAGAAAGCATAACTACTTATGAAGTTATAACTTCCAATGAATTTTGATGTGACTCTAAAAAAGGAATTAAGACGATGAATTAATTTTTTTTAGGTTTTCTATCAACTATCAAAAATTTTGCTTAGTAAATATGTTTCATCAGTTTGAATTTGTTTACCAAATGTAAAATGTTTCATTCAGCCAATAAATTCATTAAGGCAACTACAGATTTCCTGTTCAGCAAATTTTCAATTAGCTACAAAATAAATTTATTGGGATAGGAGGTTGCACAAACATTTAAACACTTGACACACAAATCTCAAGAACAGTGAAAATTAACAAATATAAAAAGATGAGCGCCCAACAAAACAATATAACAGATAACTAACAATAATGATAAAACAACAACAAAAGTAAAAAATAAATAAATAAAAAATCAGCAAACAGTGAAACAATTCTATAATAGAAACCACATGAAGTTGCAATGCATAATGAGAACTCATAAACCCTTAGCATTTCAGCAAAATTTTTCAATATGAAATTCTTTTTAGGTTTGCACAACATTTAAAATGATGTAACATGGGTTTTTAAGTAGTTTTTTGAATAATTTACATTTATTAGTATTTGTGATTCAAATGGTCCCTTAAACTGTAAAATAAATAATATTTAAGTTCCTTTTTTTCTTTCTTTTCTGTGTACAGAAATGTATGATTTTTAGAAAAACATAAGCTTGAAAGTTCAAAACCTAACTGACAGTGGGGCATAAGCAGACTGCAAGAAAACATATAAATCAAATTGTGTAAACTAATATGAATTAGCCGCCAATTTATGAAATAAATTGGAAACCATCATTTCAAATCTGAGATTCAATCTAAATTAAACCTTGAAATAAAATAAAGGTTTTAGCTTAGGTTTTATAAAAGAGTTTTATGACTAAATGAGTGAAAAATATGTAAGAATCTGAACAAATTGTATCCTATAATGTGAGACTTACCACATAAAATCTTGTACTTCCTTGTATAATTTTTTGATTCTTTTATAATATAATTTGAAATATTAAACTAGAAAAAAAAAAGTGAAATTGGAGCATTTCTGTCAGACTCTTGGACACCATTATAAATTCTTTGTAAATAGTGACTGAGAGTTTCAGTATATGATCTGGGTCTCTATTGTTTGTTTTTATCAGGCTCAAGGCCTTGTTTCTGTATCTGTCCTCTCAGTTGATCTCTGGATTAGAGCATGTGATACACACTTCCTCCTCTGAAGAGTTCAGTTCGTACACCATTGCAACCCACTACTGAAAGTCAAATCCAAACCTTAGTTTGAAACAAAAGGGAGAAGAGAGAGAGAGAGAAATAAGCAGAAGATGAGCAATGATGGATGGAAAGATGAAATCTGTGATGTTTGGAAGGATGGATATAGGCTAAGAATCAGTGAGAGATGGTGATGTGGAGAAAAAGTATAGCGTGATGGAAGATGCAGGGCGTCCTCTTTCCTCTCGTCACGCTTGTGTGCACTAAGTGGTGAGTGAGCTGTAGGCAGCAGGCAGAGGGTCTGGAGGGAACACTTGGCATGCTAGTGGCCTCAACTCCCCTCCACTCAGATAGGTAACACTCCCTCTCCCTCTCTCTATCTCTCTCTCTTTCTCTATCCTCCATTCTGTCCCTGCAGGGAACACACAGCGATCAAAACAGCAGCAAACAAAGTCTACACTCAGAGCCCAGTCAGCCACAACAGGGCAAAACAAACACTGAACTGACTCAGTCACGCACACACACAAGCACACACACATACACACGGCTATATGCACTATGCACACAGCACTCAAGCAGACATGCACAGGGAGAGAAATGCACAAATTTTAAAAGCATTATATAAGGACACTTGTGCAGCCAAAAACACATTAAGTCACTGTGGATAAAGGCGCCTGCTAAATGAAAAAAAAAAAATCTACTGTACACTCTTAAGACTGGAATGCACTACACAACTTTGAAAATCTGAAAAGATTTTAAAATGAAAGGCATCATTCTGTACACTTACCGACTTTGTAAACAGCCACAGAGGAAAAACTGGGCATCATAGACTAAATGACTGAGGATCATACACTACCAGACTTTAGTTTGTACGCCTTGTTGCTAGGAGACGCGTGACAAAATGGAAACAATATGGGTTTGATATCCTCTGACTGGATGGAATCATAGTCTGAAGCTAAATAGTCTGTGACCATTATACACTACACAATTTTCTATGGAATCTGCCAACTCAGATCTGCAGACTGATCTGACTTTCGGCAACTAGCGTGAACTTCTCCAGACTGTGAATCAGGGGAAAATCACCAGCCTTCAAAAATGTTCTTAAAGTTGCTCTTGTAGGTTCAGTCCCTTTGGATAAGCCCATGAATCGTTATTAATTAATTATTTATTTATGCAAAAGTTTCCTTTTAGGGTCTGAGATATTGTGTGTGAGTGTGTGTGTGTGTGGTCCTGGTATCCCCATTGTAAAACCAGTAAATGTTGACCTTATGGGGATATTTTTTGGTCCCCATGAGAAAACAAGTTTATAAGTCATACAGAATTATCTTTTTGAAAATCTAAAATAGCAGAAAGTTTTGTGTGAGGGCTAGGTTTAGGGGTAGGGTTAGCGTAAGGGGATAGAAAACACAATTTGTACAGTAAAAACCATTATGTTGTAATGTGGGGTTTTGTTTTGTATCATGTTCATGTTTTCATGTCTTTTATTTTGTAGTTTGATTCCTGCTGTTAGTGTCATGCTTCCCTGAATACACGACCAAGAACAAAATGAACCCAGCAGTTGTTCGCCTTCGTCAGGGAAGTCGGACCATAGAGGACTATGTGGAGGACTTCTGTGGACTGTGCCATTTGGTGGCTTTTAATGATGTGGCCCTTAAGGACATTTTTCGAGTGGGTTTAAATGAACCCATTCGTTCTCAGTTGCCTGGGGGAAAGATTTGTTGGTCACTGGA